>NW_021635350.1:0-283702 GCF_004799145.2 Neltuma alba
CCATACTCAATTATGAAAGTTTTTGGTAAATTGAAAACCTATGAATTATGACATAGCTATTTGCTATTGCTAGGTTTTAATTTTGGTTTTTTTCTGGGGTAGTTTTAGTTACTGTTTGTTTGGTCTTTGTTTAATTTGTTTTGTTTGTTGTGTTTAGAGTATGCCTCATACTAAGAACCCTGTGCCTGTGTCTGAATCTGATTCTGGGGATGAGTATACTTTTGAGGAGTTGTATGAAAAGATTGATTAGAGACCTCTTCTCAAGGAGTGACCTATTCCCTTAGCCCCCCAGATAACCCTTTTGTCCGCCAGCTCCGAGCATCCCAATTGACCGGTTTGGTCCAGGAGCGTTCTATGGGCAATGACACTTTTGTTCACCATTTTTACACCTATGCCTGATTCCATGGTTCCATGATCATTAACTTCACAATGTCCGTGTCCACTATTCGTTTACTGTTAAAAACATTCGCTTCCATTACCACCTTCCTTCTTGTCGCCATTCTGTTTTTCTGAAATCAGAGAAACTATCCTTTTGACGATGTTGTCTAAACCCTGTGTCATGAAGGTGCCACTTGGCATCGCCCCTGCACTACAGAACGTATTGAAGCAATCAGAGTTTCGACCTGAGTCTCGTCCTTGGTTGTACTTGTGTCTGCAACAACTTATTACCCACTACCCTACCTAGCCAACGTTCCTAAGCACCAAGGCCTATACATCTGCCTTCTCATGACTAGCTGCTCATTTGACGTAGCTGACACCATTTACTCAGCTCTCCATGATGCCATCAACACCCCTAACTCACCAACAGCATCATTTTCCCCTACCTAGTCATTGACCTTTTTCATGCTGCCAATGTTCTGGAGTACAAAACAATGACAGTTACTTTGAGCCAACCCCCTTGTTTCGATATGACTACCTTAAACAGCCTGTCATTAGACCCCTCTACCCTTCCAACCTGTTTATGAGGTTGAAACAGCCCATACAGCTAGTGTGCCAGCCCCTGAAGCCCCAAAAGGCCAAGAAGGCCAGGAAGATCAAGATGCCCCTGAACCTATCGCCTTAGACACCCTGTTGATGATATCAATAAGCTAGTAGAGCATGTCTACTAGTTGCGTCACACTACTCCGAGAGATGAAGAGGCAACTGCGATGCTCTTTATGATCGAGACTGATGTTACCGTCGTCATATAGATGCTTTGATTGCTGAATGGTTGAACTTTCTCCTACCTCTTGAGGAGGATGACCCTCAAAGTGGAGCTGGGACATCTGGAGCGGGCACTTCTGGTGCAGGATGAGACTGGGATGTAGCAGTAGTTCTTTCTTGTGTGCTTTTGTTTCTTGTTCTTTATTTCTGTTTTGAGTCGGCATTGTTGGATACTTGTTAAGCTTTTTGGTGTTTTCATTACTTTGCTGGGTTGGATGCTGGTTTAACTGTTTCACTATTGATGGCCTTCTTATTTTACTGTTATCTTTACAATTGCATTGATCCCCTCTGCTATTTTCACTTATCTTTTTTGTTTTGCTTGCAACCTGTTGCCTTACTCCCTCCTCTTTGTGAATTCGATGTGTCGTGCTTCAATTTAAATTGGATTTCACGACTTTCAGTTCACCTGTTGATTGGTTTGCATGTGCTGGTTTAAACATTGAGGACAATTGTGTGGGGGAGGAATCTCTACTTTTGATTTCAGCAAATGCTTCATCATGCATCCATTTTGACCTTTTAGGTGCTTTATAACAGATCAACTGCGACATTTTTGAAGTCATTGAAGTTAACATTTAGGGAAGTTTGAAAATTGCATTGCATTCTATCTTTCTATCAATCTTTGCCACGGCAAACTCCTTCTTTTGCTAAGGCGAAGCACTTCTTTCTCAACTATTTTTCACTTCATGACCATACTTCGCCGCGGCCAACTTATTCATGGTGAAGCAGGGCTATTACCAGGTTTTCCTTTTGGCTAATGTTCACCGCAGCAAACTCTTGCCTTCGCCACGGTGAAGTCGCCAAAAAAAAACCTTAAATGCTTTGCAATTTCATTTTTCCTCCTTCAGAAATCCTCCTGGTTTAGATTCTTAATACTCCTGCATTTTTTTAAAAATTGTTGGAAAATTCAAAATTACTTGTGCTTTTAGAAAACTACCCATACTTTTAAATAATGGTTGAACTTAGACTAGTCATTCCCTATTGTTTTTGACAAAGAGTAAATGAGGGTATGCTTTGAAAATAGGATTATGCGCTTTTAAACCTTGAGATTGACTAATCGAGATACCGGCCTCGTTGGAAGGATATTTGGGCCTTAATTTGTTAAAATTGTGTGAATTTGTTTAGTTTCATATTTCTTTAGAACTTGTTTTAATTCTTAATCGAAGCTTGATGAATCAATATTTTGTGAACATGACAGAGGCATTCGATTATAAACCCTTATTACCCAAACATAAGCCTAAACACCTTACCATTGCCAACCCCTTTGGACCTTCACTTGAGTATATGCATGCAAATAAATTGTAAATATTTTATTCTGTTTTAGCCTTGGAATTTTGTTTAAAAAAAAGTGAGAAAAGCCAAAGAAAGAAATAAAATGAAAAAAAAGAAAGAAGAAGAAGAAGAAGGAGAGTCGGTATTTCATATAAATTTTTTTTTATTACTATTATTAGCTCCTTTCTTCAGGAACGTTTATGTTTATTTTGTGGATAGAATGATTGCTATGCTTGTACTCAATTCTACTTTCTCTTTTATTCCATCCATTTCACTTAACCATCACTAAAATTTACGAACCCTAAAGTCCTCTTGATTCACAATTTGTGGTTCTTATGGTGGAGAGGTAGAATTATTACAAGCCTATAGTAGAGATTGGACTAAACAGACTTAGAGTGAAATAATCCCAAGACAAGTGAGTTGAGAGCTAAACATATATGCTTGAGATAAATCTCTTTTGCTCAATCTTTTGGATTAAATGTCCATAGTGTTTACTTTCTTAGCATATCTTTGCTTTACTATTGTCAATGTCCGTGGGAATTTCTTACTAATATTCTACTATCATCTTTAAGCATGTTAGTATTTCTCATTGCACTGGTATCTATTTAAATCATTTTTGAGCTTTGTCCAAGAGTACAGAGGTCTAAGTGTGAGGGAATTTGATTGAGCTCAAATTGTTCATACTATTTGATGACTTTTCTATGTTTTGTTACACTTTTTGGCTCATTTTTAATGATATTTATGCTTAATTGAGACTGAAGGTCTTTATTTTCAGTTAGTGTTATTTGAGGGAAAATTGTGATATTATTCATTAATTGCATTTAATTGATTTCTGGGACAATCGATACCTCAAACCATTTCTTTTTATTTCAGGACACTTAAGAAAGAGATAAGAGTGAAGATCAAGGAAATACAGCAAACAAGACGCAATGACGCCTCTGCCAGGTTTTGTCATGGCCAACTTATGTTTCGTCGTGGCGAAGAAAGGATTCTCCACTTGAAGATCCTTCTCAGCCAAGGTTTACCACGGCGAAGGCACCACATCAAGTAGAAGTCATTTTCGGCTAATGTTCGCCGCGGTGAACCCCTCGAATCAACAACCTAGACCTGAAGCATTTTCAAAAATTTTACCTGCCCACTCTCATAAACTGACTTAGTACACCCCAACACCAATTTAGAAACCCTATTTTCATGTAAGTGACATCATTCACTCATACCATAGCCTCCATCTCTATTCTCTCTCATCTTTCTCTCATCTAACCCTAATTTCTTCCACTTTCCACTATCAAACCTCCACAATGGGAAGCTCAGATTCATTCCTAGTTGAGATGCTTCAGACTTCTATGAGTGGCTAGGCGTTTTCTTCATCTTGAAGGTATAATAATGGTTGGAGTTCAATGAGCTAAGAAAGGGAGTAGTTTAATCCTAGTTTAGCTATGAATTTATAAGTTTCTAGGTTAGGATTTGTATTTTGTAGTTGAACTACTTGATTATAGTTGTAATCAACTTTGGATTTTGATTTTGTAGTAGATTGGTTATTGTAGAATCTAGAGCTTAAATATATAAAGTTTCATATATGACAGTTGTAATCTTTTGATTCTCTATACTCTTACACAGTTGTGTTTTGATATTGAGTTGATTTTGATTACATTTGACCAGTTGCGTTAATCAATCTTTCTACACACACTAAGAGCACTTAACAGGATCTTGAGAAATGGAGTTCATTTATTAAGATTCTGGACTTAAAGAGTACTTTAAGGTTTATCATTTTGAAATTTAGTGATTTCTACTCCCATATCAATTGATTTTGAATTATGACAGCCTGAGCACACTTTTAAGAGGAACTTCATCATTATTTGGTTATTGTCTTCCTGTATTTATTACTCATTTCCCTAAAATCCAAAAATATTTTGTTTATCATTCATTCATTTACTTATTGATTTCAAAAAAAACCAAAACCCCCTATTTATGTTCAAGTTTGCATTAAATGACATTTAAGTTAACTTAGGTCCATTTCGCTAAGGTCCGTTTAAGTGAAATGACTTAAGCTTGCACCCTATAGTGCAATCCTTGGATAAAAATTTTGATTTAACCTCCAAGGTCTGGAAAAGGTTTGGAAAATCAATCGATATGTTGATCGATAATTGAGTGATCGATTAGCTTATCAATAACATTCCTTCCAACTTCTTTCTTTTGCTCCATATACCTTATTTATCCATCAGTTGATCGATAAATCAACCATTCTTATAGCATGATTATCGATGTCTTCATCAATCATTCCATACTCTGTGTGCTTCTAGATCTAAATAGAGCTTCTTGCACAACAAATTTCTATACACTTTGATGCTTAAGTTAGTCTTTTAATCATCAAAACTTTAAATCTAAATGCTTAAATTAAAGGAATAATAGGAGATTTCTTACAACTCATTGGGATTTACCATTCCCAATTCTCTTCTAAAGTAATTGAACTTTTGTTGGTCAAGAGGCTTCATGAAAATGTCTGCTATTTGATATTCGGTGGGAATGAATTCTACGTTAACATCTTTCTTTTGAACATGGTCCCGAATAAAATGATGTCGAATATCAATATGCTTGGTTCAGGCATGGTGAACTGGATTCTTGGATAGGCTTAAAATCTGAGCACAACAACTCGCAATGGTAATATATATTCTGATTCTATAGAGGATATTGCCATAGTATTCTACTTTTTGCTTGACCACGAGACAAGGCATCCTCCCAGGAATTGACATTGTCTACTGGTACTCTTTCTGTCTATCTCATAACCTCTTTGATCAAAATCTAAATATCCCATTAGATATAGATACTCTTGCCCTTTCTTTAGATACCGATTCTCAAATTTGTGTTCTAACAAGATATCTGAGGATTCTCTAGACGGTTTCTGTTGGAAATTGTGCCCTAGGGGCCAATCATATTGCTATGAACATTGTTAATTTATAAATTTATTAATTACGTTATCATATTATTTGCATGTTTACTGTGATGACTATCCTTGGATAACTCATGGTTTATCCTAAATGTCCCTGGTCGGTCATCTATGTGGGAGCAGAGATGAAATAAGACCAGTATGACTTTAAAGATAATAGAGATATAAATTAAAGTCATAGGCACATGTAAGAGTACAAGGTGTTGGACCGACCCGCTATGAGAGAGCTGCATGGGTTAAGTCATAAGCTTCTCTCATATATAAACCATGTCACTGTGCCCTTTGACCTGAGATCATTATGGATTCCTACATGAGAAATGCTTAGCTTTGACCTAGTCAAAAGTCACTTTTGATCGAGTGATCATAAAGACTATGTTCAGGCTTAGTGGTTTTTCATGCGGAGGAATGTGTGAATGGTCAAGATGGAATTTGTCCCTCACATTCGTAGAGAGATATTACTAGGCCCCTCGATGAGTGAGTCTGAAAAATGTATGGCCATACTATAATGGAAAGGTAGTTCTGTTTCTATACTCAGACTACTCAGGGATCGAGAAAGTAACGGTCATGAATAGGAGGATGACGTTCTCCATGCCTCATCCATGACCAAAATGTCGTGTGACAAAAGGGATGCGATATGGTTGTATGAAAGGTTACATCGTTCAACGATCCTCATATGATTTGGGTAGTCGTGATGTCTTGCTAGAGACCACTTACGACTTGTGAGTCATTATAGTTAATGGCCCACTACCAACTTCATATGGGCCTACAGGGTCGCACACAAAATAGCCCAACACGAGTTATGATGTCAGATTCATTGAATCTAAGATATGTCCAGATTCAATGAATAATATAGGGTGGACGTGTATATATGTATATATAAATTCGTATATATATATATATATAAATATAAGAGATATTAATTGTTAGATTTAATTTATAAGGATAAATTAAATCTATAAAATTAATTTCGTCATATCTTTATTTTGAATTAAATAAATAGGTGAATTAAATCTGTGAGACGGATTTAATATAAACCACATTTATTTAATTGTTCTCTTATCTAATTAGGCAATATTTGATATTATATTAATTTCGGAATTAATTTAGGATTAATTTTGAAATTAAATATCATTCATTAAACCTATAGCATCCTATATATTTGATATGAGGAGCTAGGGTTTTAAGCGTGAGAGAAAAAGCACTAAGCAGATAAGAGACGGCCAAAGGAGAGAAGGGAGGATGGATTCTTTGAAAACCCTAGACGAACAAAGACGCTAGCACGTCGCTCGAGATTGAGGGCTATTCGTGTGGATACCGGTAGAGGAAGCCGACCAGAGTTGTCGACTTCGAACGACAAAGGAGGTGAGCAGAGGCATCCTAAATGGCGGAATCACCGAGCCACCAAGAAATCGAACACCAAAGGTAATGCTTCTCACTACTTGACTTAAACACGATCGGTAGATCCGGGCAAGGGATTGATTTTTTTTAATATTTACCATTGCGCGTTTATCAATCCCTTCAGTTTCTTCATGTGATTCCTTGGGGGCTGATTGGTATCTTGCACATATTCCCACACTGAATTGAATATTTGGTTTGCTTGCTGTTAGGTAGAGTAATGACCCTATCATTCCTCTATACTTGATCAGATTCACGTCCTTGCCCTTCTTGTCTGCGTCAAGTGAGATGGTTGAGCTCAAAGGAGTCTTCACACTTTTAGTATTTTCTAATCTATATTTCTTTTGTAACTCCTTGAGATGCTTTGTTTGGGATATGAATATGCCATTTCTCTTCTGCTTGATTTGCAATCCCAGAAAGAAGTTCAATTCTCCCATCATTGACATCTCAAACTCACCCTGCATTAACTTGGCAAACTCTTGACAGAGATCCTCATTAGTAGCTTTGAATATAATATCATCCATGTAAATTTGAACAATCAAAAGTTCCTTTCTACTTCTTTTGATGAAAAGTGTAGCATCCACTTTGCCTCTTTCAAAACCTTTTTCTATCAGGAAATTACAAGTCATTCGTACCAAGCTCTAGGAGCTTGTTTTAAACCATCTAAAGCCTTTTTTGGTTTATAAACATGATCAGGGAAATTGGAATCTTCAAAACAAGAGGCTATTTGATAAAAACTTCTTCCAAAATATAATCATTCAGAAATGCACTTTTAACATCCATTTGATATAATTTGAAATCTTTTATGCAAGCAATGGCTAAAAGTACTCGAATGGCTTCCAATCAATACCTTCTTCTTGATTATAGCCTTTAACTACTAGTCTAGCTTTCTTCCTGACGATTTGTGCATATTCATCGAGCTTACTTTTGAATACCCATTTGGTGCCTACGACTGAATGATTATGAGGTCTGGGTACCAACTCCCAAACTTGAT
This sequence comes from Neltuma alba, assembly GCF_004799145.2. Classification (NCBI taxonomy): domain Eukaryota; kingdom Viridiplantae; phylum Streptophyta; class Magnoliopsida; order Fabales; family Fabaceae; genus Neltuma; species Neltuma alba. Next base: position 7,806 of record NW_021635350.1, read on the forward strand.
TTCTTTCAAATTGGCTTAGCTCTTCCAACATTGGTACTATCCAGAATTCATCGGATAGAGCCTCGTCAACATTGGTTGGTTCAATATGTGAAATGAATGCAGAGAAACGCACTTTATTGGACACTTGTCTTGGGGTTTTGACCCCTTTATTGACTTTACCAATGACTTGTTCCAAAGGATGATTTCTATTATGTCTCCAAGCTTTAGGTTGTTCTAAATTTTCTTGTGAAAGAGGTTCATTTGAATCATCCTTGTTTTCTAAAGCTTCTTCTGAAAGTACTTTGTTTGAAGATTTATTCAAATTCAATTTTTCAAAATTTTGAACAATCTTAGCATTATCATCTAGAGGTTTTGAAATCGACTTAGTTGAAAACTCTACAACATGTATTGACTCTTCAATAGTGAATGTACATTTGTTGAAAACTCTATAAGCTTTACAATGATTAGAGTTCATTAGCTTTAGGATCGAATTTACTGAGAATTTCTATGTTGTTGTGAATGTAGCACTTACTCCTGAAGATCTTTAGATGAGCTAGGTTAGGCTTTCTTCCTTTATACAGCTTATACGGAGTTTTCCCGGACAGTGTTCTGATATAAGCTCTATTGGAGATGTAGCAAGCCGTGCTCATTGCTTCAGCCCAGAACACTTGTGAAATCCCTTTCTCATTCAACATTGCTCTAGGCATTTCTGTGAGCACTCTATTCTTTCTTTACACAACTCTATTTTGTTGAGGAGTTCTTGGTGCTGAGAAGTTGTGACCAATCCCATGTTCATCACAATAGTTCGTGAATTCGTTTTTTGAATTCTCCTCCATGGTCAGCCCTGATTGATACAGTAGAAATACCTTTCTCATTTTGGACCTTTTTACAAAAATGATAAATGCATTAAATGTCTTGTCTTTAGAGGAAAGAAACAGAGTATATGTGAATCTTGAATAGTCATCAACTATCACAAGAGTATACAGGTTTCCACTGAAACTTTTGACTCTTAACGAACCAACCAAATCCATATGAAGCTTTTGGAGTGGCCTTTTATTTGAGACTGTCTTCTTTGATTTAAATGAGGACTTTGTTTGTTTACCCTTCTGACAAGCATCACAAATAATGTCATGTTCATATTGAATTTTAGGTAAACCAATAACCAAGTCCCTTTTTGTTAATTTTGAAAGTTGATTTACATTAACATGTGTAAGATGTTTATGCCAAAGCCAACTTTCCTCCTTCTTGCTAATAAAACAGTTTTCAGAAAATTTTGAATCAATTTGAATAGTACAACAATTACCGTCCCTTGGAGCTCTCAACTTTACGTTCAATTCTTCTTTCTTTAATGGCAAGTCATCTTAGCTTATGACTAGGCATTCCTCTGAATCAAAGATCACCCAGTTGTTTTGTTGGTACTCTGACTGACATTGAGTAGATTGTGACACAAGCCTTCTACGTAGTACACATCTTCAACCTTCATCCTTTTGGCACTTCTTATTTCTTTGATTCCAGTAATTCTTCCAGATTGATTGCTACCGAAGCTTGCTTTGCCTCCTTTTCTTGGTTTAAGTGATGTGAACTTCTTGGTATCACTCGTCATGCGTCTGGAGCATCCATTGTTAATGTACCATTTGTTTGTTCTAGATGCTTTGAGACATACTTGCAACAACACAATGATGTTTTCGGTACCCATACCTTCTTGGGTCCTTTTTGGTTAATATGGTTTGTCCTAGGTACATAAGTGCCTTTGGGCATCCATTTTAATGTCCCGTAAGTCCTTTTCTTCTTGTGATGACAAGAAGAGGTTGTATGACCTTTACAGTTGCAATAAGAACATAATGCAAAAGGATTAGAGGAATGAACAACATTTCTAAAAAATGTAAGATATGACCGATTGTAACATCCCGATTTTTGGGCCATGAAGTACTAGAAATAGCCTGAATGAGATAGGCTACCAGACCCCTTTTTAGTAGAGGTCCTAAAGATGAGAAAGGAAGTTAAAGCAGTTTTAGACTAAACTGCAAAGTGAAAGATTTCAGGGGCTCAAGTATAATCAAAGTTAGAGGCTCCAGTAAAGTCTCAAAGGCCCAGAAAGAGAAAAGAGGCTAGATACAGACCAAAGGTTAAGTTAGAAGCCTCAAAGAGATTGTTTTATGAGGTTGAGTCTAAGCAGGGGTAAAACCGTAAATTCAGAAAGTTACGGCCATCAGGGGTAAAAATGAAAGTACTTAGAAAATTCTAAGAAAATCCCAGAAAATGGGAAATAATATTCTAAGGCTCTTTTGTGAAGAGACATGACGAAAATACCCCTGAGGTAACTTAAAAGGAATTTATAAGTTTATGGCTCAATTTGAGATATAGAGGTAGATTTAATTGTTTGAGTCATAAGGAAACCTCAGAAAATTATGGTAAAATGGGAATGTATGATCTAAGAGACTGTAGAAAATTATAAAATTAGTCTCATCCCAGAAGACCAGCAAAATGGCTTTAAGAATACTTAAAAGCCAGTTGTGCCGAAAAAGGGCATTTTAAAGAATGATTTTTAAGTGGGGTTACAGGTTGAGTTATGACCTGAGAAAATTCACAGATTTTCTCTAGAATATGAGGAATTTTATGATATTTTTGGATGAATTTTTGGAGCTCTGGATTGAATAAAATGCTCCAGTCAAATATTAAATAATTTTGTCCGCTAAATAGGAGACAAAACCAAAGAAAATATCTAAGAGCCATTATGACGATGCTGAGTCAGCGTGCTGAGTCATCAAGCGTAATCATGACACCGACGAGTCATCATGCTGAGTCATCAAGCGTAATCATGACACCTACGAGTCATCATGCTGAGTCACCAGAAGATAGTTATGGACAGCATAAAAATCAGAACGCAGTACGGGAATATTTTAGACAGTCTTTTGTCTACCCGTTATAGTGAAATCTCTACTGCATGACTCAGTAAGGTTAAGTAGCTTGTCACTAGAGCTAATTATTTTCATCTATGCTCCTCTAAGGTGGCACCATATATGTACTTATTAAGATGAGAAAATAGTGTCAGAACATGTCCTGGTGGTACAGGGTAAGTCAGGACCCGAAAAGTATCCGATACGGTGCAAGATTGGCTTGATAAGTGGAGAAATAATTAAGAAAATATTTTTGCACGAATTTTATATTTATTTTCTCCCTATTTTAATGCCATTAATGATGAAAGGACATGAAAGTGACAAGTGTACGGTTAGATGAGAAAAAGAAAATATTACGTGTACGGCTAGATGGAAGACACGTGTACGGTCGGATGCAAGACACGTGTGCGGTCGGATTAAAGACATGTGGCTTGATGATGTAACCATGATGTCATCATGATGAGGTAAGCATGATGTCATAGGACACTTGTCACCGTAAGATCAAAAGAGAAAATGAACGGTCCAGACGTATTTTTAAGATCAACGGTCCAGATTCAGTCTGCTTTTCTATAAATACCCCCTCCCTCCCTACCATTTCGTCCAAGCATAAGGAATCCATGGGGAAGCTCTTGCAAAATGGTTTCTAGAGAGAGAAAGAAGAGGGAGAAAGAAAGGCCAAGTGGTTCCAAGCCAGATCAAACTCTAAAACAAGGTATGTGATGGTTATAGCACCTGATTTCATGCCTGTTTCGGATTAGTTACTGTGCGTATCTGATTCTGAAATTTTGTATGCTTAAAGTAAACTCTGTGAGCTTTAAATCCGTAGGTAGAACACTTCATTTGGATATGTGTACAATTTATGGTGATTTTTCAAAGTTAGGGTTTGAAATCTGTAAACAGTGTTGAACTTTTGGAAGAGTTTCGAGTTCCGTACAGTTCTGGTACTGTTCGGTGTAGAATTGGTTCCTGAAACTATTTTTCCCTTAAATTTAACTTAAGGAGATTTCAGTGAGACTTGGAATCACTCAATTTGTATTTTTCTAGAATTAATTATGAATTTCCAAAGTTGAGCAAAAATTCTGGAAATTCTGCGTGAACAGTACCCACGAAGCAAAATTTCCAGATTTGGTATTCTTGAATTTAAGGCCATCTAAAGTGGTCCTAATTGACAAGAAATGGATCTTAAGGATGGAAAATGATAAGATTTATGTTAGAAAAGTTAGAAAGAAAACCCTAAGACTAAGAGAAAGGGTTGAGGTTCAAGAAAGCTAGTCTTGAACTTTATGTAATCTAGTGGTCCTAATGGATTGTATGATCAATGTGACTATGTTTAGGACCTTTGGAACATCCAAGAGGATGTTTGGTGATGTTGACCGAATGTCCACATGGTTGGAAAGACAAGGGAATCAAAGGAAAAGCAAGGGGAAAGCCATGTTGCAAGGTAGTGAACTTACCTATACTGTGTGCTTGATATGTATGCTGCATGATGTGATTGTGTTGCCATGATGTGACTGAGCTATGATGAAATATTTGCAAAGTTATGTTTGCAAGTTTATGTTATGTTTTGCCTTGGCAATATGTTATGGAAGCATGAAATGCTTTAGCTTACTTTTCATGGCATTCATGTGTTAATGTTATAACATGTCATGCATGTGCATTATGTCTTGCATGCTTATGGGTAGTGTTTGCTACTGAGATTCTCCCGAATCTCACCCCTCCCTAACCAACCATTTAGGTCAATCAACAATGGGAATAATGGCATGAGAAGCAAGAAGAAGTAAGCGGAGAATTATTCTTGTTAATGGATGAGACTGTTAATGAATGTATAATTCTCCTCTTTTGTAAACTATGTTATGGATGCCAATGATGCCATGTATTTAATCATAATATCTATGGCATGAATGAAAGTGTATGAGCATGAACAGGAAAGAGTAAGTCCAGGTTATGTATGACAAAGAAATAAAAAGAATTAAAGAGATGTTAAGGGATAAAACGTAAGTCTTGGAGCAATGAGTTTGTAGCTCCAGTTTGACCTATCAAACGAGTGAGTTAGGCCATAAGATTTGCCAAGAAAAGAGATCTGATGTTTCTCTTTAAAATGAGAGATAGTTTGCCCAATTCCAATAACCGAGTAGAAAGTTATGCCTTTCCAAAGTTAGGCAAAAATACAGTGAAATCCGAAAATGACCAAATGAACAGTAACTTTTTCAAAGGAAATTGAGCTCGAATTTCAAGGCAATCAGTTCAGAAACTATTTTTCCTCAAAATTTTATCCAAAGAGCTTTCAGTAGAACTTGGAATCACTCAATTTCAATTTTTCTGTAATTAGTTATGAATTTTCAAAGTTTGTCACATTTTAAGGTGACAATGAATAGTAAGCCGTAAATGAAAATTTTCAAACTTGATTTTTATCAATTGTAGCCTTCAAAAGTGATTTCAAATGCTTCCGCAAGGAAATTTAATTGATTTAAACATGAGGTGTTACACCGATCACCACTTTTCTTCTTATCTTGAGTAGGATCATATCCTATTCCTATTTTATCCATCGAGCACCGTTGGGCTCCCAGAATTACTTTGAGCATTTCACTACCCTTAATGAATATTTCCAATCTTCTTGTGAGATCCTCAACTTTCCTTTTGTTTTGCTCACATTCTATATATACTGGAGGTGGAGTTATGCTGTTTGTTTTTCCTTTACTTGTTGTTCCTCTAGAAGCTTTATTTTTTTCTTGGAGCTTACCGATTCCTTTACAATTCTTACTAATTATGAATGTAATGCATTGTATTCAGATTGTAATTCATAATAGGAGGGTTCAGAAATGATTACCTCATCTATCTCTGAATCTTCATCTTCCTGAGCCACGAGACAGATGTTGGCTGTTTCTTCATCGTCAGTCTCTTCTTCCTTTGAGGAATTATCTTGCCTGATTGATGTGACAAGGGCCTTCTTCTTTCTGAACTTTTCTTTCTTCTTTTCCTTGTCCTTCATATTGGACAGCTGAGGACACTCTACTTTGATGTGTCTTGGTTTTTTGCATTCGAAGCAGATGATTGGATCCTTTGGCTCATTTTAAGTTGTCGAGGTCTTGTATTTTGATTGAAACCTCCTTCCAGCTTTGTTTCTGTAGAATTTCTTGAATCTTCTAACTATAAGACCTATTTCATCATCTTCTAGGTCCTCTTCGTCATCATCTTCACTCTCTTGAGTTCTGAGAGCGATGCCTTTGTGATTCTTTTTATTCCTTTCTATTTTGTATTTCTGCTTGCTCTCATACTCTGCTAGACTCCCAAATAGAGTTGTGACAGAGCCAATTAATTCTCCCTTATTTTCTCGATGCCTGTTACTTTCGTCTCCTATTCTTTCATGAGACCGCTTAAGATTTTCCTCACTTAATCCTTTTGACTATAATTCTTTCCTAGTGTAGTGAGATGATTGATGAGGTGTGAAAATCTGACTTCCATGTGTCAGATGCTTTCTCTATCCCTCATTCCGAACAATTCAAACTTCATGGTGAGAGTGTTGACTCTGCTCTATTTTACGCCGGTTGTTCCCTCGTGAGCAATTTCCAGTGCCTCCCATATTTCCTTTGCAGTTTCCAAATTGGAAACTCAGAAATACTCTTTTGGCTTATTGCACAGGTTAGTATGTTGATAGCTTTATCATTCAGTGTCACCATCCTCTTGTCTTCTTCATCAAACTCACTAGGACTCTTATAAGCTCGTTAACTATCTATGGTTTCCATTGGGATGTAGTTGCTATGTTTGATCACGTCCCATAAACCATACTCAGTAGCTTTGATGAAGATCTTTATCCTCATCTTCCAGAAGGTATATTTTCTCTATTGAAGCCAGGTGGCTTTGATGTTGAACATCCTTCGAGTAGCTGATTGAACCCAATTATTCTATGTTATTTCATATAATTTTAAGGGTTTTTATCATAGATTTTGGCTCCTTTTGATGATAATTGTGCTTAATTTAGATTAAGAGTCCTTGCTTTGAGTTAGTGTCTTTTTTAGGGTAAAATTTTCATAATTGGTTATTAATTGTGTCCAATTGATTTATAGGACAATTGATGCATCAAATTTTTGCTTTTTATTATAGGACACTTGAGAATTAGAGCCAAGATTGAAAACCAAAGCATTACACAACATGAGAAGTCAAAATATTGAATCTAGAATAGTTCACTGCTACAAACTTTTGAGTTCGCCACGGCAAACTCTCTCGTATCAGTAATGTCAAATTCAAATCCAGAACACCAACATGGACCCTCTACATATATGATCCGACCCAAATTAGCCCCTAAAACCCTTATAAACCCTATTTTCGACCAATCACTCCATTCTCTCATCTCCAGCACCTCTATTCTCTTATCTTCTTGCCTCTTTACCTCCATCTTCTTCCCTATCCATTTCCTTCACCTTTCCTTTATTCCATCTCGTTTCCTTCCACTCTCAGCTATTATGGTTGACAGATTTACTTCGGTTGGAGTTTTTCTTAAAGCTGTGGAGGGCTAGGGTTTATCAACTCTTGAAGAATGGTGGAGTGGCATGAGTTTCCAAACTTCAAAAGGGAGTTTAATTTCAATTTGCAATTTTTAGCTATGATTTATGGCTTTCCAGGTCTAAGAGTTGTAAATTGTTAGGTAGGGACTTGGGATTGATACTGTAATTATTAGTTAATGATTACATTTGTAGTTGGATTGATTAATGTAGAATTTTATGCTTAAATATGTTAGAAGCAATCTCACCCAAGAGGGGGGTGAATTGGGTGAGTTAAATAAATTGCGAAATTAAAAACGAGACAATATCGGAAATAGAGAGTTAGAGTTAAGAGGGATTTCACCGCAGAGGGGAAGACACAGGATTTATACTGGTTCAGTCTTAACCACTTGACCTACGTCCAGTCCTCAGAACACCTCTGAGTATTTCACTATCTTCCAAGATTGATCGGGCTCTTGGTGCCTCAGTACAGTAATTGATTCACTCAATCACTCCCCCTTACTCCCGTAAGGATACAAACCCACTCAAGAGTCCACACTCTTGAGTATCACTCAATAGTGATTAATAAAGGATAGATATCGACTCTCTTACAGAGTGAAATTTAATGATGAACACTGACGCTCAGTAATGTTGAAGAAACAGAGTATTGAATGCTAGACTTAATAATCACAGATGGTAGTTCCGGTATTCAATCCTCTCATTAATGCATCTTCGCACCTTTTATAGTTGAGATCGTTAAATAACCGTTAGACAGAAGTGCTTCTAGCCGCTGTGACTCCGTTTGCGTGTTTCGCCAGTTCCAACGGTTCCGCCATTAATGTGTCTGAGCTTCTGACACTGTAGGTTACAGGCTACGTAATCCCGTTGAAGAGCCGTTGTAATTTCTCTTAGTAATCTGCATATTTTAAACTTAAATAAGTAAGAGTCCAGCGGTGTAAGCTTTAGTCATGAATCAGGAGGAATAACTAATTGATTACTCAATGATTCTAGATAGAATGAATCATCCGTAAAAGGTGCAGAAAGATATTCTGGACATGGTTGATCGAAGTGGTGATCGATTACTGGTTGATCGATTTGGTTATCGAAAAACAGAGAGAGAAATTTTTGATTAGTAGAAGTAATTTATCGATCAGATGATGGAACAATGGTTTATCGATCAAGCGATCGATAAAGTGCAACAGGAAATCTCAGGTTGATATGTAAATCAGAGTTCCTTTGAATATACACCACTTGGTAAGATAATCATGAAGATTATGCAAGCTAAAAAAAAGTTTGGAAGTAAGTAGACAAAAGAGTATGAGAGATGTTATAGCTTGCTGAATTTAAACTGACAGAAGTCAATGATCGATTAGTTTACCGAGTAAAGGTTGATCGATCAATTTATCGATAATTCAAGTGTTACTGAATTGAAGCTTTGGTGCAAGTTTATCGAACACATTATCGATAAGGTTGTGATCGATAATGTTATCGATAAGAGTTAAATGTAAAGCCTTTAGTAAAAAAAAAGGATACCAAGAATTATCGAATAGGTGATCGATCAAGACATGTTCGATCAGATTATCGATAAACAGTGAAGCATAGAATGTGTTCTAAAGTTGTTTATCGATCATGTTATCTGAAAAAATGTTATGCAGAAAAGCTTAATTAGCGATAAGGTTATCGATAGTTACCTTATGGCTTTTTCATTAGCTATAGTTGATCATTTTATCGATCAATGAATTATCTCATCGATTAAAATACTTAACATTAAACTGATTTATACTGAGCAGTTATCTGACAGCTTATCGATAATCATTTGATCGATCAAATGATCGATCAACACACTTAGCCAATTTAATCTAACTTTGTTATCATCAAAACCATAATCCTAACAAAATATAGGTGGTCACGTATATTGTAACATCCTAAGTCTTATCGGGTTTTAATAGCCTCTTTTGGGTTGATTTTGAGGATAGATTAGTAATTTAATCTTGATCTTGGTGTTTGGGTTGAATTTGAGGTTTGTTAGAGGAATAGGTGAACGTACCCCTCTCAGGGTATGTTCACCGTGGCGTGAAGTTTCACTTTGCCGTGGCGCACCGAGGGTTCCAGGTAGGCTTTGTGTTTCAGGAAGGTTTGGCCGCGGCGAAGTTATTCCGGTGAGCGAGTCCTCCCTTTCGAGAAGGTTTCGCCGCGGCGAAGGTAGGGGTATGCCGCGGCGAATGTTTTCTGGGCGAGCGAGAGTTTCCTCTCAGGAAGCTTTCGCCGCGGTGAAGATTGGGGTTCGCCACGGCGAAGATGGGTTTTTAGGCGAGTAATCCCTCTCGGGATTAGTTCACCGCGGCGAAAGGTCACGAATCTATATATTCGCGGGAGGAGTTCATCGTGTAGGAATTAGAAAAATCTGAGGTAGAGAGAGAGGCTCTGCTAGGGTTTCGAATTTCTGGCTTGGAGAAGACATTTCTAAGGATCCATTGCCTCAAGTAAGTGATTTTAACCTCTAATCTTCTTTCTTTCTTGGAATTTCTTGGAATTTCTGAGGATTTTTGGTAGAACCCTAGGATTTTCTAAGTTGTGATGGAATTGAGGTTTTTGACCGATTGTTTTGAGTTTAATTGATTGCATTGGGTTAGTTTAAGTATTTAATCGGTGTAGTTTCCTTGGATTTAAAGAATCTTGAATTTTTGGAATTAGGGTTTATGGAAATAGGTGATTTGGGATTGAGGATGACAATGTAGAGGTTGATTCTGAGTTTTGTGATTTGGGTTATGTTAAGGAGGGTTAAATTGGATGTTTAATCGGTTTAGATTTGTTGTTGGAACCTTAATTGTTCAAAATAGATGTTTGGGTGTTGAATTCTTATAGTGGGTCCTTGAGGTTATGAAGTTTAATTGATGTTGGAAAAGAATTAAGGTGTTAATGGATTGGTATGACTTTGGAGTGTTGCCTTGATAGTTATACCCTTTGAGTTGGGTAGAGTTGTGATGAGAGATAGGAATTTTGTGTCCCCAAGTGTTGTTTTGGCCACATTATTAGTTTGAAAGCTAATATATGATGGTTTTGTGTTTGTGTGCTTGTGTAGACCGGTTGTGAGTCTTGGTGGTGCACGGGCCACATTGTCGGTTTGTTATTCTTGCTCAGGCGAGAGGTAACCACTTTCCAATCCTTAGTACTTGCTTCTGTGGTATTGTGAGTAGATTTGTGTTTTGTGCTTAAAGTAGTAATTGTGTTCAAACTATATGTTGTATATAAAAAGGGAAAAACCGTCTTGTGGGGTTTTTTTGATTGGTGATGAATGAAATCTTGAAAATTGTGAAGGATATGCCACTGAATGAAGTTACTTATGAGATGTTCAATTACTATTTGATTATGATTTGAGCATGATGCATGATTTGGGAATTGGTGAGAGTTTTTGATAGTTACTACCACGTGGTAAGGCCTCCATTAATGCATGATGGTTGGCTTAGTACGTCCCCCATAGTGAGGGATAGGCCTTTTGGCTCCTTACGTCCCCCATAGTGAGGGATAGGCCGGCTTCGGCTCTTGAAAATCCCCCAAAGTGAGGGGTTTGGTGGATGGGATTGCATCATTGCACTTGCATAACTTGTTGTGGCTATCTTGTTATCATATTATTTGTGAACTACCCCACTTGACACCTCACGAGCACCTATTTAGTAGTACCTAGTATTGAAAAGGCTGGTTACTGGGACTTTGTCCCACCCCGTGATTTAAAATGTTTTCAGGTGAAGGTTCCGAGCGTGGGCCATCGGGAAGAGACGCAGAGGCTTGAGCTTGGTTAGCTTTAGGCCTCTAGCATTTGTATATGTATGGCTAGTATATATTGCCACATTTAGGACTGCTTTTGAAATATTTGTTACTCGGCCTTGTTGTAAACTGGAGAGATTGTATCTCCTTATTTTGGTTGGCTGGAGGCCATTGATAGTGTCTTATGAAACTCTGAATTATTTTGTTGGGAATCTTTTAGATGGGCTGATGTGATGTGTTTTGTTACCCGAGCCGGAGGCTCGGAGGTCCAGTAAATGTAAATGAATGATTTCAGTTGCATGCAACGGTCTAAATGTGAATTCAAAATTAGGCAAATTTCTTCCTACTATGGTAGTTCATTTAACAGATTTCTTTTTTTTACCATAGTAGTGATTTTATGATGAGTTATAATGTTTTTAAGGTTAAAGGTTTTACATATATGCTTCTTTGTAACTCTCTTGATTCTCTCTTGTCTTGCATGGTTGTGTATTGATACTGAGTTGATTGTGGGTTACATTGAACCAATTGCACTAATCATTTTCAAATTACACATTAAGGGAGCTTAACAATGTTTTCATTAATGAAGTTCATTGATTTAAACATTGGACTCAATGAGTTATTCAGGTTGTTATTCTAGAAAACCTAATGGATTTGTGAAACTCCTAATATCTTAAGTGAACTATGATTGCCATTAAAACCATTTTCAAGAGGTGTCCTATCATCCATTTCCATTCCATTATCACCTTATCAAAAATACTAAAAATATAGTAGCTTAGGTTTATTTTCATTGCATATAGTTTAGTTACATTTCAATTTAATCTTAAAATCCAAAACCCCATTTCACTACATTACATGGCATTTTAGTCTAGCTTAGGTTATCAATAAAGGCTCTCAAAAGTGAACACGACCCGGATTGTACTACTACACTGCATCTCTTGGATCCGGTTATAAATTTCTTGCATTTGACCCTAAGGCGTAATGACATGGTCAAATCAGTAGCAAACTGTCTCCGAAACCTACGATGGATCTCTCTGCAGACTGTTAATCTTTACGGAAGAGACCTACTCTGATACCAAATGTTAGTGGCAGTCTCTATAACACCTCATGTTTAAATCAATTAACTTTTCTTGCGGAAGCATTTGGAATCACTTTTGAAGGGTACAATTGATGAAAAACCAAGTTTGAAAATTTTCATTTACGGGTTACTATTCATTGTCACCTTAAAATGTGACAAACTTCAAAAATTCATAACTAATTGTAGAAAAATTGAAATTGAGTGATTCCAAGTTCTATAGAAAGCTATTTGGATAAAATTTTGAGGAAAAATAGTTTCTGAACTGATTGCCTTGAAATTCAAGCTCAATTTACTTTGAAAAAGTTACTGTTCATTTGGTCATTTTCGGATTTCACTGTATTTTTGCCTAACTTTGGAAAGGCATAACTTTTTGCTCGGTTATCAGAATTGGGCAAACTACCCATCATTTTAAAGAGAAACATCAGATCTCTTTGCTTGCCAAATCTTATAACCTAACTCACTCGTTTGATAGGTCAAACTGGAGCTACAAACTCAGTACTCCAGGACTTACGTTTTATCCCTTAACATCTCTTTAATTCTTTTTATTTCTTTAACATACATAATATGGCCATACTCTTTCCCGTTTATGCTCATACACTTTCATTCATGCCATAAATATTATAATTAAATACATGGCATCATTGTCATCCATAACATAGTTCACAAAATAGTAGAATTATACATTTATCAACAGTCTCATCCATTAACAAGAATAATTCTCTGCTTACTTCTCCTTGCTTCTCATGCCATTATTGCCCATCATTGATTGACCTAAATGGTTGGTTAGGGAGGGATGAGATTCGGGGGAATCTTAGTAGCAAACACTACCCATAAGCATGCAAGACATAATGCACATGCATGACATGTTATAACATTAACACATGAATGCCATGGAAAGTAAGCTAAAGCATTTCATGCTTCCATAACATATTGCCAAGGCAAAACATAACATAAACTTGCAAACGTAACTTTGCAAACATTTCATCATAGCTTAGTCACATCATGGCAACACAATCACATCATGCAAGCATACATATCAAGCACACAGTATAGGTAAGTTCACTACCTTGTAACATGGCTTTCCCCTTGCTTTTCCTTTGATTCCCTTGTCTTTCCAACCATGTGGACATTCGGTCAACATCACCAAAGATCCTCTTGGATGTTCCAAAGGTCCTAAACATAGTCACATTGATAATACAATCCATTAGGACCACTAGATTACATAAAGTTCAAGACTAGCTTTCTTGAACCTCAACCCTTTCTCTTAGTCTTAGGGTTTTCTTTCCAACTTTTCTAACATAAATCTTATCATTTCCCATCCTTAAGATCCATTTCTTGTCAATTAGGACCACTTTAGATGGCCTTAAATTCAAGAATACCAAATCTGGAAATTTTGGTTCGCGGGTACTGTTCACGCAGAATTTCCAGAATTTTTGCTCAACTTTGAAAATTCATAATTAATTCTAGAAAACTCCAAATTGAGTGGTTCCAAGTCTCACTGAAATATCCTTAAGTTAAATTTAAGGGAAAAATAGTTTCAGGAACCAATTCTACACCGAACAGTACCGGAAATGTACGGAACTCGAAACTCTTCCAAAAGTTCAACACTGTTTCCAGATTTCAAACCCTAACTTTGAAAAATCACCATAAATCGTACACATATCCAAATGAAGTGTTCTACCTATGGATTTAAATCTCAAAGAGCGTACTTTAAGAATGCAAAATTTTAGAATCAGATACGCACAGTAACTAATCCGAAACAGGCATGAAATCAGGTGCTATAACCATCACATACCTTGTTTTAGAGTTTGATCTGGCTTGGAACCACTTGGCCTTTCTTTCTCCCTCTTCTTTCTCTCTCTAGAAACCATTTTGCAAGAGCTTCCCCATGGATTCCTTATGCTTGGACGAAATGGTAGGGAGGGAGGGGGTATTTATAGAAAAGCAGACTGAATCTGGACCGTTGATCTTAAAAATACGTCTGGACCGTTCATTTTCTCTTTTGATCTTACGGTGACAAGTGTCCTATGACATCATGCTTACCTCATCATGATGACATCATGGTTACATCATCAAGCCACATGTCTTTAATCCGACCGCACACGTGTCTTGCATCCGACCGTACACGTGTCTTCCATCTAGCCATACACGTAATATTTTCTTTTTCTCATCTAACCGTACACTTGTCACTTTCATGTCCTTTGATCATTTATGGCATTAAAATAGGGAGAAAATAAATGGAAATTCGTGCAAAAATATTTTCTTAATTATTTCTCCACCTATCAAGCCAATCTTGCACCGTATCGGATACTTTTCGAGTCCTGACTTACCTTGTACCACCAGGACATGTTCTGACACTATTTTCTCATCTTAATAAGTACATATATGGCACCATCTCAGAGGAGCATAGATGAAAATAATTAGCTCCACTGACAGGCTACTTCACCTTACTGAGTCATGCAGTAGAGATTTCACTATAACGGGTAGACAAAAGACTGTCTAAAATATTCCCATACTGCGTTCTGATTTTTATGCTGTCCATAAATATCTTCTGGTGACTCAGCATGATGACTCGTAGGTGTCATGATTACGCTTGATGACTCAGCACGCTGACTCGTCGGTGTCATGATTACGCTTGATGACTCAGCACGCTGACTCAGCATCGTCATGATGGCTCTTAGATATTTTCTTTAGTTTTGTCTCCTATTTAGGGGACAAAATTATTTAATATTTGACTGGAGCATTTTATTCAATCCAGAGCTCCAAAAATTCATCTAAAAATATCATAAAATTCCTCATATTCTAGAGAAAATCTGTGAATTTTCTCAGGTCATAACTCAACCTGTTGCCCTACTTAAAAATCATTCTTTAAAATGCCCTTTTTTGGCATAACTGGCTTTTAAGTATTCTTAAAGCCATTTTGCTGGTCTTCTGGGGATGAGACTAATTTTATAATTTTCTATAGTCTCTTAGATCATACATCCCCATTTTACCATAATTTTCTGAGGTTTCCTTATGACTCAAACAATTAAATCTACCTCTACATCTCAAATTGAGCCATAAACTTATAAATTCCTTTTAAAGTTACCTCAGGGGTATTTTCATCATCTCTCTTCACCAAAGAGCCTTAGAATATTATTTCCCATTTTCTGGGATTTTCTTAGAATTTTCTAAGTACTTTTCATTTTTACCCCTGATGGCTGTAACTTTCTGAATTTACGGTTTTACCCCTGCTTAGGCTCAACCTCATAAAACCATCTCTTTGAGGCTTCTAACTTAACCTTTGGTCTGTATCTAGCCTCTTTCTCTTTCTGGGCCTTTGAGACTTTACTGGAGCCTCTAACTTTGATTACCCTTTAGCCCTTTAAAACCTTCACTTTGCAGTTTAGTCCCTAAAATTGCTTTAACTTCCTTTTTCATCTTTAAGACCTCTACTAAAAAGGGGTCTGGTAGCCTATCTTATTTAGGCTATTTCTGATACTTCTAGGCTCAAAAATCGGGATGTTACAGTCTCACCCTAGAGGGGGTGAATTAGGTGAGTTATAAAAAATTTAATTGTATTGAAACAATGAAATTAATAAAAATAGAGAGCTTTGGGTTAGAAAGATTTCACCGCAGATCAAAGACACCGGATTTATACTAGTTCAGTCTTAACCACTTGACCTACATCTAGTCCTCAGAACAGCACTGAGATTTCCACTATGAGCCAAGATTAAATGGGCTCTTAGCGCCTCCGTACAGCAATTGATTTTCTCAATCACTTCCCTTACTACCTGTAAGGTTACAATTCCTCTTAAGAGTCCACACTCTTGAGTTACTCTCAAAAAGTTAGTAAAAAAGGTGTATCAGTCTCTCTCACAAAATAAATGAATATGAAACACTAAAGCTTGGTAAATAACAGTGTATTGAATGCAATAGTAAAATTTTTTACAGAAGGTACTCGCGTATTCAATTTCTCATTTGCTTCCGAGTGCCTGAAGGAGTGGTGTCGCTTGATTGGATTTGTTTCTCCGACCCTTCTTCCCTTTTCACACTTGGTTGTTTTACTCGCGCCATTTCTAAGGTATGGAGAGATTTCTGAGAAATTGAATGGCTGAAATGGTGTTTTTGGAGCTCGGTGAAGGTCGAAAAGGTAGTAGTAATGGATTCGAGTGGAAGAGAGGTTGAAAATTTAATAGAAGTGATTCCTGACCATTGCAAGAAATAGGGGACAGGTATTGTTTGAGTTAGGGTTCGATAACTGACAGAGGGGTTTCAAAAAAATACCGTTATAATCTTCAGAATTATCGATCAAGTTATCGATCAACTCTTAATCGATCACGTGTTTGATAAATATGAAGAACACACATGAACACAGAATAGAATTATCAATCACGTTATCGATCATACGATTATCGAACAGGTTATCGATAAAATCAGTAAGAGAGATGCATACCTGGTCTAGCTTATCGATCATTTGATCGATAATCCATTTGTCGATCGGCTTATCGATTAATGCTTACCAATACTGAAGGAGAGGACTCGAAACCTTGAAGCACCTGATCGATGTTTTGATCGATAAGGCATTTATCGATCAAGTCATCGATAATTTTTGTGTAGGAGTGCTTTCCTTTCTTACGACTTTGGATTTATCGATTAAGCGATCGATAAATTACTTTCTTTTCACCTTCATGATTATCGATCAAGTGATCGATAATCTCATACTCTGTTTACCTCTGTTTTTCTTCATCAAAACAGAGCTTCCTGCAAAACAAATTTCTACATACTCCAATGCTTAAGTCAGTTATTTTATCAACAAAACATTAAATTTAAACAATTAATCTTAATAAATAACAAGAGATTTCTTACAATTCATTGGGATTTACCATTCCCAATTCTCTTCGAAAGAAGTTGAACTTCTGTTGATCTAGAGGTTTTGTGAAGATGTCGGCTATTTGATATTCAGTGGGAATGAACTCAACCTTTACATCCTTCTTTTGAACATGGTCCCGAATGAAATGATGTCGGACATCGATGTGTTTGGTTCGGGCATGATGGACTGGATTCTTGGACAGACTTATCGTGCTTGTATTATCACATAGGATTGGAATCTCACGTAAGTTGATTCCTAAATCCTGTATTTGTTGCTTTAACCATAAGATCTGAGCGCAACAGCAGGCAGTGGCAACATATTCTGATTCCGTTGAGGAGATTGCCACGGTATTCTGCTTTTTACTTGACTATGAGACGAGACATCCTCCGAAAAATTGACATTGTCCACTAGTGCTTTTTCTGTCCGTCTTATATCCACCATGATCTACGTCTAAGTATCCCATTAGATATTCGGTTCCCCTTTTTGGATACCAGATTCCTAAATTTTGAGTTCCTACAAGATATCTGAGTATCCTCTTGACAGCTTCTTCATGTGACTCTTTTGGAGTTGATTGATATCTTGCGCACATTCCCACACTGAATTGAATATCTGGTCTACTAGCAGTGAGGTATAGTAAAGAGCCGATCATCCCTCTGTATCTTGTTAGATTTATGTTTTTGCCATCTTCGTCTACATCAAGCGAACAGGTTGAGCTCATAGGAGTCTTTACACTTTTGGCATTCTCCATTCCAAATTTCTTTAGTAACTCCTTCACGTATTTCGTCTGGGATATAAATATGCCGTTTTTCTTTTGTTTGATTTGTAATCCCAGAAAGAAATTTAGCTCTCCCATCATGGACATCTCGAATTCTCCCTGCATAAGCTTAACAAATTCTTGACAAAGATCTTCGTTAGTAGCACCGAAAATAATGTCATCCACATAAATTTGAACAATCAAAAGATCTTTCTTATTTCTTTTAATGAAGAGTGTGGCATCCACTTTACCTCTTTCAAATCCTTTTTCTATTAGAAAGTTGCTAAGACGTTCATACCAGGCTCTAGGAGCTTGCTTTAAACCGTATAATGCCTTTTTAAGTTTGTAAACGTGATTAGGAAAATTTGAGTTTTCAAAACCAGGAGGTTGTTCAGTAAAGACCTCTTCTAAGATATAACCATTCAGAAATGCACTTTTGACACCCATTTGATATAGTTTGAAATCTTTGATGCAGGCAAATGCCAAAAGAACTCATATGGCTTCCAATCTGGCTACTGCAGCATACATTTCTTCATCATCGATACCTTCTTCTTGATTATAACCTTTAGCTACCAATCTGGCTTTATTTCTGACGATTTGTGCACATTCATCGAGCTTGTTTTTGAATACCCATTTGGTGCCAATGACCGGATGATCATCTAGTCTGGGTACCAATTCCCAAACCTGATTTCTCTCAAATTAGTTAAGCTCTTCCTACATTGCAACTATCCAGAATTCATCGAATAGTGCTTCGTCAATATTGGTGGGTTCAATGTGAGATAAAAATGTAGAAAAATGAACTTCATTGAACACTTGTCTCCGGGTTTTGATCCCTTCATTGACTTTACCAATAACTAGTTCCAGTGGATGATCTCAGTTATGTCTCCAAGCCTTTGGCTGTTCTAGATTTTCTTGTGAAGAAAGATCACTTAAATCATCTCTGTTTTCTAAAACGGTTTCTGAAGTTCATTTGTTTGAATTTTTGTTCAAATCCAGTTTTTGAAAGTTTTGAATGACCTCAGCATCATCATCTAGAGGTTTTGAAATTGGTTCAATTTCAATAAACACAACATGAATTGATTCTTCTATTGTAAAGGTTCATTTATTGAAAATTCTGTAAGCTTTACTATGATTAGAATAACCGAGAAACAAACCCTCATCAGCTTTAGGATCGAATTTACCTAAATTTTCCTTGTTGTTGTTGTGAATATAGCATTTGCTCCTGAAGATCCTTAGATGAGTCAAGTTGGGTTTTCTCCCCTTGTACAATTCATATGGCGTCTTTCCGAGCAGCGTTCTGATGTAGGCTCTATTGGATATATAGCAAGCTGTGCTCATTGCCTCTGCCCAAAATACTTGTGAAACTCCTTTCTCATTTAACATTGCTCTAGCCATTTCCGTGAGTACTCTATTCTTTCGTTCAACTACTCCGTTCTGTTGAGGAGTTCTTGGTGCAGAGAAGTTGTGGTCAATTCCATGCTCCTCACAGTAGTCTGCAAATTCGTTGTTTTCAAATTCTCCTCCGTGATCAAACCTGATTGACACAATAGATATACCTTTCTCATTTTGAACCTTTTTGGCAAAAATAATGAATGCATTAAACGTTTCATCTTTAGAGGAAAGAAACAAAGTCTAGGTAAATCTCGAATAGTCATCAACTATTACAAGAGTATACAGATTTCCACCAAAGCTTTTTACTCTTGATGGACCGACCAAATCCATGTGAATCATTTGAAGTGGTCTTTCAGTTGAGACTGTCTTCTTTGATTTAAATGAAGTCTTTGTTTGTTTACCCTTTTGACATGCATCACAGATAATATCACGTTCATACTGAATTTTTGGTAAACTGACAACTAGATCCCTTTTTATCAATTTTGAAAGTTGATTCATGTTAACATGTGCAAGTCGTTTGTGCCAAATCCAACTTTCCTCCTTTTTACTAATAAAATAGTTTTCAGAGGTTTTAGAATCAATTTGAAGTGTATAACAGTTACCGTCCCTCGGAGCTCTCAGCTTTGTATTCAATTCTTCTTTCTTCAAAGGTAGGTCATCTTTGCTTATGATTAAGCATTCTTCAGAATCAAAGATCACCCAGTTGCTTTTGTCCGCACTTTGACTAACGCTGAGGAGATTATGACATAGAATGTTCCGTAGGCTCCTTTCTTCTTATAGTAACAAGAAGAGGTTGAATGGCCTTTATGGTTGCAGTAAGAACAAAGTGCAAATGGATTTGAAGAATGCACACAATTTCTAAAATATGTAAGATATGATCTACCACTACTCTTTTTCTTTCCCTTTGACTTATCCTGAGTTGGATCGTATCCTATACCAGTTCTGTCCATTGAACATCGTTGACCTCCTAGGATTACTTTAAGCATTTCACTACCTTTAGTGAATTTTTCTAAAGTTTTGGTAAGATCCTTAATCTTCTTTTTGTTCATTTCGCAATCTTTGCAAACTGAGAGTGAATCTACATTGTCTTCAACCTTTGATTGTTGTTCTTCTAAAAAATTTATTCTTTTCTTGGAGCTTACCAACTCCTTTGCAATTCTTACTAATTCTAGATGTAATGCATTGTATTCTGACTGTAATTCATCATAAGATGGTTCAGAAATTATTACCTCATTTGTCTCTGATTCTTCATTTTCCTGGGCCACTAGACAGATGTTAGCGGTTTCTTCATCATCACTTTCTTCTTCTTCCTCCGAAGAACTATCTCCCCAGATTGATGTAACGAAGGCTTTCTTCTTTCTAAATCTTTCTTTCTTCTTTTCTTTATCCTTTACTCTGGATAGTTGGGGACATTCTGCCTTGATATGTCCTGGCTTCTTGCATTCAAAGCAAATAATTGGATCCTTTGATTCATTCTGATATGTTGAGACTCTGCGTTTCGGCTGGAACTTCTTTCCAGTTCTGTTCTTGTAGAATTTCTTGAACCTTCTGACTATCAGGCCCATTTCATCATCTTCAAGATCATCTTCATTGTCATCTTCGCTCTCTTGAGTTTTAAGAGCGATGCTTTTCCGTTTCTTCTCATTCATCTCCTTTTTGTATTTTTGTTTGCTCTCGTATTTAGCAAGGCTTCCGAACAGCGCTGCAACGGAACCAATGGACTCTCCTTTGGTTTCTTCAATTGCTGTTACTTTCGGTTCCCATTCTTTTGTGAGACTGCTTAGTATTTTCCTTACTTGATCTTCTTGACTGTATTTCTTTCTAAGTGCAGTGAGGTGGTTTATGAGATGTGAGAATCTGACCTCCATGTCTCGGATACTCTCTCCTTCCTTCATTCTGAATAACTCGAACTTGGTGGTGAGAGTGTTGATTCTACTCTGTTTTACACCGGTGGTTCCTTCGTGAGCTATCTCCAGGGCTTCCCACATCTCCTTTGCAGTTTCCAGACTTGAAACTCTAAAATATTCCCTCTGGCTGAGTGCGCATGTAAGTATGATGATAGCTTTGTCGTTTAAGATCACCAGCTTCTTGGCTTCCTCATCGAACTCACTGGGACTCTTGCGTACTTGCTGTCCATCTATTGTTTTCATTGGGACATAGTTGCCATGTTCTATTACGTCTCACAATCCATACTCTATGGCCTTGATGAAGATCTTCATCCTCATTTTCCAAAAGGTGTAATTTTCTCCACTAAAGCCTGGCGGTTTGGACGTTGAGCATCCTTCCGGTAGCACACTGTCTCCGAATCCTGCCATTAGATCTCTCTTCAAACTGTTAAGTCTTTAATGGAGAGACCTGCTCTGATACCAAATGTTAGAAGCAATCTCACCCAAGAGGGGGTGAATTGGGTGAGTTAAATAAATTGCAAAATTAAAAACAAGACAATATCGGAAACAGAGAGTTAGAGTTAAGAGGGATTTCACCGCAGAGGGGAAGACACAGGATTTATACTGGTTCGGTCTTAACCACTTGACCTACGTCCAGTCCTCAGAACACCTCTGAGTATTTCACTATCTTCCAAGATTGATCGGGCTCTTGGTGCCTCAGTACAGTAATTGATTCACTCAATCACTCCCCCTTACTCCTGTAAGGATACAAACCCACTCAAGAGTCCACACTCTTGAGTATCACTCAATAGTGATTAATAAAGGATAGATATCGACTCTCTTACAGAGTAAAATTTAATGATGAACATTGGCGCTCAGTAATGTTGAAGAAACAGAGTATTGAATGCTAGACTTAATAATCACAGAGGGTAGTTCCGGTATTCAATCCTCTCATTAATGCATCTTCGCGCCTTTTATAGTTGAGATCGTTAAATAACCGTTAGACAGAAGTGCTTCTAGCCGTTGTGACTCCGTTTGCGTATTTTGCCAATTCCAACGGTTCCGCCATTAATGCGTCTGAGCTTCTGACACTGTAGGTTACAGGCTACATGAAGGGAATTTGAAAGACGACGCGCAACGGAAAAACTTAAAAATTTTATAACTTTCAATCCCTTGCCCGGATCTACCGATCGTGTTTAAGTCAGGTAGTGAGAAGTATTACCTTCGGTGTTCAGTTTCTGAGTGGCTCGGTGATTCCGCCGTTCAGGATGCCTCTGCTCGCCTCCTTTATCGTTCGAAGTCGACAACTCCGGTCGGCTTCCTCTACCGGTATCCACACGAATAGCTCTCCGATTACAGACAGCTTGCTAGCGCCTTTTTGTCCGTTTAGGGTTTTCAGAGAATCCGTCCACTCTTATCTCTCTTAGGCTGTCTCTTATCTGTTGGTACTCTCACACTTAAAACCCTAGCTCCTCATATCAAATATATAGGATGCTATAGGTTTAATGAATAATATTTAATTTTGAAATTAACTCTAAATTAATTCCGAAATTAATACAATATCAAATATTGCCTAATCAGATAAGAGAACAATTAAATAAATATGGTTTAAATTAAATCCGTCTCACAGATTTAATTCACCTATTTATTTAATAAAGAGATGACAGAATTAATTTATATATATTTAATTTATCCTTATAAATTAAATCTAACAATTAATATCTCTTATATTTATATAATATATATATATACGAATTTATATATATATATATACACGTCCACCCTATATTATTCATTGAATCTGGACATATCTTAGATTCAATGAATCTGGACATCATAACTCGTGTTGGGCTATTTTGTGTGCGACCCTATAGGCCCATATGAAGTTGGCAGTGGGCCATTAACTATAATGACTCACAAGTCGTAAGCGGTCACTAGCAAGACATCACGACTACCCAAATCATATGAGGATCGTTGAACGATGTAACCTTTCATACAACCATATCACGTCCCTTTTGTCACATGACATTTTGGTCATGGATGAGGCATGGAGAACGTCATCCTCCTATTCATGACCGTTACTTTCTCGATCCCTGAGTAGTCTGAGTATAGAAATGGAACTACCTTTCCATTACAGTATGGCCATACATTTCTCAGACTCACTCATCGAGGGGCCCAGTAATGTCTCTCTACGAATGTGAGGGACAAATTCCATCTTGACCATTCACATTCCTCCGCATGAAAAAACCACTAAGCCTGAATATAGTCTTTATGATCACTCGGTCAAAAGTGACTTTTGACTAGGTCAAAAGTGACTTTTGACTAGGTCAAAGCTAAGCGTTTCTCATGTAGGAATCCATGATGATCTCAGGTCAAAGGGCACAGTGACATGGTTTGTATATGAGAGAAGCTTATGACTTAACCCATGCAGCTCTCTCATAGCGGGTCGGTCCAGCACCTTGTACTCTTACATGTGCCTATGACTTTAATTTATATCTCTATATATCTTTAAAGTCATACTGGTCTTATTTCATCTTTGCTCCCACATAGATGACCGACCAGGGACATTTAGGATAAACCATGAGTTATCCAAGGATAGTCATCACAGTAAACATGCAAATAATATGATAACGTAATTAATAAGTTCATAAATTAATAATGTTCAAAACATAATGATTGGCCCCTAGGGCACAATTTCCAACACTACGTAATCCCGTTGAAGAGCCATTGTAATTTCTCTTAGTAATCTGCATATTTTAAACTTAAATAAGTAAGAATCCAGCGGTGTAAGCTTTAGTCATGAATCAGGAGGAATAACTAATTGATTACTCAATGATTCTAGATAGAATGAATCATCCGTAAAAGGTGCAGAAAGATATTCTGGACATGGTTGATCGAAGTGGTGATCGATTACTGGTTGATCGATTTGGTTATCGAAAAACAGAGAGAGAAATTTTCGATTAGTAGAAGTAATTTATCGATCAGATGATGGAACAATGGTTTATCGATCAAGTGATCGATAAAGTGCAATAGGAAATCTCAGGTTGATATGTAAATCAGAGTTCCTTTGAATATACACCACTTGGTAAGATAATCATGAAGATTATGCAAGCTAAAAAACAGTTTGGAAGTAAGTAGACAAAAGAGTATGAGAGATGTTATAGCTTGCTGAATTTAAACTGATAGAAGTCAATGATCGATTAGTTTACCGAGTAAAGGTTGATCGATCAATTTATCGATAATTCAAGTGTTACTGAATTGAAGCTTTAGTGCAAGTTTATCGAACACATTATCGATAAGGTTGTGATCGATAATGTTATCGATAAGAGTTAAATGTAAAGCCTTTAGTAAAAAAAAAAGGATACCAAGAATTATCGAATAGGTGATTGATCAAGACATGTTCGATCAGATTATCGATAAACAGTGAAGCAAAGAATGTGTTCTAAAGTTGTTTATCGATCATGTTATCTGAAAAAAATGTTATGCAGAAAAGCTTAATTAGCGATAAGGTTATCGATAACTTAGTTTTAGGAAAAACCAAGTAAAAGCAATTGGCACACAGATTATCTATCATGTCATCGATAATTTGGTGATTGATAAAGTTATCGATCAATAGTCTATTACCTGCATTTCAGAAGGTTAGAGTTCAATGTTCGATCATATTATCGATAAAAAAATGATCGATAATGTGATCGATAAACAATGATAAAATCAATAATCAAAACAGGTAGAGTGTCTTACCATTTATCGATGTCATTATCGATAACTCTTTTATCGATTACTTGATTGATAAGATCAGTTCAGATTCACTTCTTTTTATCTGTCACTTGTTCGATCATCTTGGATTATCGATCAATCTATCAATAATCGATAGTTACCTTATGGCTTTTTCATTAGCTATAGTCGATCATTTTATCGATCAATGAATTATCAAACAGCTCATCGATTAAAATACTTAACATTAAACTGATTTATACTGAGCAGTTATCTGACAGATTATCGATAATCATTTGATCGATCAGATGATCAATCAACACACTTAGCCAATTTAATCTAACTTTGTTATCATCAAAACCATAATCCTAACAAAATATAGGTGGTCACGTATATGCTTCTTTGTAACTCTCTTGATTCTCTCTTATCTTGCATGGTTGTGTAATGATACTGAGTTGATTGTGGGTTACATTGAACCAATTGCATTAATCATTTTCAAATTACACATTAAGGGAGCTTAATAATGTTTTCATTAATGAAGTTCATTGATTTAAACATTGGACTCAATGAGTTATTCAGGTTGTTATTCTAGAAAACCTAATGGATTTGTGAAACTCCTAATATCTTAAGTGAACTATGATTGCCATTAAAACCATTTTCAAGAGGTGTCCTATCATCCATTTCCATTCCATTATCACCTTATCAAAAATATAGTAGCTTAGGTTTATTTTCGTTGCATATAGTTTAGTTACATTTCAATTTAATCTTAAAATCCAAAACCCCATTTCACTACATTACATGGCATTTTAGTCTAGCTTAGGTCATCAATAAAGGCTCTCAAAAGTGAACACGACCCGGATTGCACTACTACACTGCATCTCTTGGATCCGGTTATAAATTTCTTGCATTTGACCCTAAGGCGTAATGACATGGTCAAATCAGTAGCAAACTGTCTCCGAAACCTACGATGGATCTCTCTGCAGACTGTTAATCTTTACAGAAGAGACCTACTCTGATACCAAATGTTAGTGGCAGTCTCACCCTAGAGGGGGTAAATTAGGTGAGTTATAAAAAATTTAACTATATTGAAACAATGAAATTAATAAAAATAGAGAGCTTTGGGTTAGAAAGATTTCACCGCAGATCAAAGACACCGGATTTATACTAGTTCAGTCTTAACCACTTGACCTACGTCTAGTCCTCAGAACAGCACTGAGATTTCCACTATGAGCCAAGATTAAATGGGCTCTTAGCGCCTCCGTACAGCAATTGATTTTCTCAATCACTTCCCTTACTACCTGTAAGGTTACAATTCCTCTTAAGAGTCCACACTCTTGAGTTACTCTCAGAAAGTAAGTGAAAAAAGGTGTATCAGTCTCTCTCACAAAATAAATGAATATGAAACACTAAAGCTTGGTAAATAACAGTGTATTGAATGCAATAATAAAATTTTTTACAGAAGGTACTCGCGTATTCAATTTCTCATTCAATGCTCTTCATATTCTATAACAATACTTGAAACTAATAAGTTTTTCCTTCAGAATGAAACTCATGAAGATAACTTATCAAGTGATAATAATATTCATGTGGTAGTTGGAAAGGGAATCAATTAATCACCAGATACTTTAAACATAAACTGAACATCCTTGATCGAAGTCATGATCAGTAACTGGTTGATCGATTAAGTTATCAATTAATTAAAGTGAAAGATTTTGAAATAGATAACTATATTTATCAATCAAGTTATGGATTAACTAATGATTTATCAAGCGATTGATAAATGAAAGGAGTGACTTCAGGAAGATTATGTAGAGAAAAGGCTCAAGGTCACCTATGATTTTAAATCCCTTAAAATAGAGAATTAAGATAAACAGGAAGGTTGAGAAAAGCTTGAAGAGATATATTCAGAAGTTTTTAAATCTCACCGTAGCTTCTTGTTATTGAAAGAACTGGATCATTGATCAAATAAGTGATTGAAAAATGTTTGATTGATCAAGTTTCGATAAAGCTAAGCAAAACAAAAGTTGATTTTCAAAGAACATTGATCGAATACTTTATCAATAAATGGATGGTAGAAAATTTGATTGATAAAAAGGTTTAACAAAGATTTTTACAAAGGGCACAAAACATATGATGATCGAGTAAGTGATCGATTAAGGATTGATTGATCAAGTAATTGATAAAAATATAGTCCTGGGACTTAGTTCTGAAATGCCAGGAAAATATTTGATCGATCACGTTATGTGAGAACAAAATATTTAAAAGATCAGATGATTGATCATTTCATCGATAAATCAATGATCAATCAAGTGATCAAAGAAAAACTTAAAATAGTTTAATCTAGTGAAAAGGTGATGATTGATCATTTGATCAATAAACCACTGATCAATCAAGTGATCAATAAAGAACTTGTCAACACACTTAAACATTAAGAAAATATCGATAAAGAGGTAAGTTATTATGCAATGACAGAACAAGTTACCGATAAAGCTGTGATCGACAAAGTGATTAATAAATGGTGATCAAAACAAAATACAATGTGAGTAGAAAGCTTTACCATTTATCTGTCTTCTCATCGATGTATTATTTATCGATCAAGTGATAGATAAACACTTATCAAAATTGTGTTCCATTATTTGTTAGTTGTTTGATCATTAGATTATTGATCAATTGATCAATAATTTTCTGCAGACTTTATACAAAACAGTGTTAACAATAATCGATCAATTGATCGATCAACACATATAATTTGAATTATCTATCAAGTTACCAATTAACATTTCTGCTAAGTTACTTATTTACACAGGAATTTTATCTGTCATATGATCGATAAACCCTTGATCGATTAGGTGATCGATCAACTTACTAAAATGCAGATTACTCAATTTGTTATCATCAAAAACCTTAAATCTAATACCAAGACCATCTAATGTGGTCTAAAATGCTTCTAACTAAATCCTAAGTTGATATAATAGTAAGGTGTAATATTTTTGGTATCAGAACGGAGGTTCTAGCATAGGATAGAATGCTTTGCTTAAGTTTATTTGTTAGATAATGGGGTTGGTTGAGGAGGAACTGACGAACTTTTACAGGAATTGAGATGGAAACACAATGGATTGGGATCCTAGATCTGAGCCATCAGTCAATGATTGAGATGCTAACATAATCGGTCTTACCAAAGAGGAGTATTTGGTGGAATGGACTATGGGAGATGCTAGCCCAGGCCATTCGTCAGTAAATTCTAACGATTACGCCGAGCACTATACTGAGCTGCTAGGGATTTCTGTGGAAGAGTTACTATACCTTCCTAGACTCGGTGACCTAGTAGATCACTTGACTGGTTTGTATCATGAACCATTGGACCTTAGTCTCTACATTCAGTCTCATAGATAGCCTGTTATCCCAGATATGCATCCAAGCAACATTCCTGGACCCAGTATCGGACCAGTAGTAGCTCTAGCCCCTCTAACACCCGTGGTACCTGTAATACCAGTTGTAGCCCTAACCCCTAATTGCCCAGTACGGAGTGTAGTATCCCAAATGGCTCATAGATACAAGTAATAGCATAAGGAAAGGATGATTACTAAGCCCAATGCAATGAAAGTCTCGGAGATCCCTCATAAGGAAAAAGAGATTTTTTCAAGGGCAAATGTGTAAAACAATAGTGTTTGGAGACTAAAGAATGACGAACTAGAAACAACTAAGGGCCAGAGGTTATGCCAGAAACTTGCAAGAGATGGTTCCGAAGATTAGGCCTAAGGAGGGACCAGATTCCAAAGAAAAGATTCCTAGGCCAAGTAGGAACCTAATTGTAAATAATAAAAGTTCTGGCCGGCCAATGCTCAAAGTTAGCAAAAAGGGCCCAAATGACTTAGAAAAATTCCAGAAAAATGGGAATAGGATCCCAGAGCCGATATAAGGCTAGAAATGACGGAAATGCCCTGAAGTCGTTCCAGGGTTTTAGACAATTTGAGATAGTAACTTAAATTGAATTATTTAAGTTATGAGACGGCCTCAAAAAATCAAGAAAAACTAGGGAACAGTAGTTGAGGAATTTACACAGATTCTAAAATTAATTCTATTCCCAGAAAGTGACAAGGTTAGCTTTAATTAAATTTAAAGCCTATTTATACCCTTTCCAGTGAAAATCAAAATAGCTGTCTCGAGTTTGACTTTTGACCCGAGAAAAATTAGAGGAATTTCCTGTGATAAAAGGGAAAGAATGAAACCCAGAGACAGATTAACGGAGTTGCGAGCCAATAGAAAGAATTCAGAGAAGGTAACCCTGATTAAGTATTATTTAATAATATTTCTAGAAAAAGGAGAAACAAAATATCTACAGACCATCAGGACGACACTGAGTCAGCATACTGAGTCACCAAATCCAATCATGACACCTACAAGTTATCCTGTTACGTCACCAAATGCAATGATGACACCTACGAGTCATCATGCTGAGTCACCAAATGCAATCATGACACCTACGAGTCATCATGCTCAGTCACCAAATGCAATCATGACACCTACGAGTCATCATGCTCAGTCACCAAATGCAATCATGACACCTACGAGTCATCGTCCTGAGTCAGCAGAAGATATTTATCGACAGCATAAAAATCAGAACGCAGTACAGGAATGTTTTAGACAGTCCTTTGTCTACCCGTTATAGTGAGAAATCTCTACTACGTGACTCAGTAAGGTTAAGTAACCTGTCAGTAGAGCTAATTTTTTTCATCTATGCTCATCTAAGATGGCGCCATATATGTACCTTTTATTGCCCAGAATTTTAAGAAGAAGTTGTCCCGGTGATACAGGGTAAGTCAGGACCTAAAAAGTATTCGATACAGTGCAAGTTTGGCTTGATAGGTGGAGAAATATTTAAGGAATATTTTTGCACGATTTTTCCATTTATTTTCTCCCTATTTTAATGCCAAGATGATGAATAGACATGAAAGGAATTGTTGAAGTTGTTAGAAGAATCTAGAACAATCAAGAAGAGTATAAAAGAACCTAGAGGGATCCAGAAATCTCTAGAAGCATCTACAAGCTTCTTGAAGCCATGACTCACCAAGACACTTGTCATCTTCTTACGCTATGTTGCTTAAGATGTGTACACATAGAAGGGTGGTTGAGTGGAGGGCTAAGATGAGCTCTTATTCAAGAAGGGCATGTGTGGAATTATGAAAGTATGAAACCTATAAATACCCCCACCCATAGTTCATTTTCAAGACCATTTTAAGAAGGGAATTGTCACATCCAGCATTATGATAATTAGAGATAAGAAATATTCTCAAATTATTGAGGATTAAAAAAAATGATAAGGAAAAGTCAAAGGATTTTGGTGGAAAATAATTACAGTAATTTTCCAAGCCAATTATAGGAAATTGACTAATTAAGGAAAATTGGTCAAATGTAAATAAGGAAAAATATTTTTGACCCTTGGAAAATTAAGAAAAAATAGGGATAATATCCTTTGAGGGTTATATGAAATTATAAAGTTGGTGTTATGACCAAATTACCCTTAGAGAAATTATAAGAGAATTTAAAGGTGATTTAGGCTAATTAAGGGATTTTATTTGGAAAATTCCAAATAAATACTTTTAGGGGAAATAAAATTCCAAGAAAATTTCTATGAGATCCCAAGGAATTATAAGGAATTATGGAATTAAATGAAGACCCTCAAGTGCCTAAGATTTTTCCAAATAAATGTGAAAAGTGGAAAAATCCCTAAAGGGAAGGAAATTAATTTTCCTTTATATTTAATTATTAGGAACTTAATTTTGAGACAAAGAGTGCAATTTGGGAAGATAAAAAATGAGGAGATTGAATTAAGAATCTGACAAAAAAATAATTACAGAGGCTAAGCTACTGTAATTATAGAAAAGAAATTAAACTCAGAGCCTAAAGTATACTGATAAAGCAAGATTGGTGTCTTGCAAATCCAAGGGATCCTATTGAGCCATGTGTCAAGCTCTTAAAGGAGAAGATTTGAATTAGCCAAGTGTCATTCCATAAATGGAGAGGATCTTGACTTTAGTAATTAATTTCATTTCGAATTATGTTAATTAGGAAAGAGGAATCAAGACTTAGTAGGGTAATGACACTTGGACTATCATTAAAGAAGGTGGTTGGGATATTTTGAAGCATTAATCAAGCTCTTCTCTCCCCATTTTCAGATATTCATTTCGTCCAAGGGAGAAAATAAGAGAAAAAGAGAGAGTTTGAGAGAAAAACAAGAAGAAGCAAGCACCTTTGATCATCCAAGCAAGGTTTCAAGGTTAGATCTTAGTCCTAGAAGTGTTCTTGCTTTGGTTTCTTTCTCTTTTATGGTTAAAAATCTGTCTCCTCCCTCTCTTAATGTGGACTGAACTGATTAATAAAAAGGGGAAAGAAGTTTTGATCATCACACTTGCTAAGACACAACAACACGAGCTAGATCCTAGTGTTTGCAAGTGAGTTTAAGTTGTTTTAAAGCATTTTTCATGGTTGTTGATGTGAGAGTTCTTTTCGGCCAAGAGGTGAACTGGACCCTAGGATGTGTTTTTCATTGTTTTAAGGCTTCCATGATGCTTAAAATGAAGAATGGTGTAGGGTAGACTAAAAGGAACAAGTGTTGGAAGCTTAAAAAACAAAGCTGGAAATTTTGGCTCAAAACCCTCTTTGGTTTGGTCAGTTTGTTGCTGGAAGAAGCAGTTTTATTTTCATAAATCTAAGTCCATTTTTGAAAATTTACATGAAAAACCATGTAGGGTTAGGTCAAGGTGTGATTTTTAGGGTTAAAGAGAACCAAGTCTAAAAGTAGTGAACAAAGGAGGAAGCTTTATGGTTCAAGAGTTGTTTTGTTTTGTGTTCTTGCTTTTTCATGGTTGAATAATGATTATGGCTGCCTTTTTTGTTGGATCACATGGTTAGGGTTTGATATTTGTCAAGGGAAAGAGGAGAAGGAAGAAAAGCTAAGAATTTTAGAGCAAGGTAGTAAGTTAAACCTAGCTACTACCACTAACTAGCATTGTTGATTATTGTATGGTTAATTACTATTATTGTGGTTGAGCTTTCTTGATTGTTATGTGGCTGCTCTTTATAGTATCTTTCTTTGGCCTTTACATATTTGAGTTTGCCAAATGATAAGCATGTTAGTTCACCAATAGTAGCTAATATGATCATGCATAATAATGATGCTTGCTTGGTGCTATAGTTGGTTAATTTGCTACTAGGATTTTCAAAAATCTCATCCCCCAAAAATAATGTAACATTTTAGGACCTGAATCCTCCAAGGGGAAGCTGCAGATTGAAGGCTAATTTGTGGGGTTTAGCCACAAAATTCGTGAGCTCATTTTGGTTATGTAAATATTAAACTAACAGTGCTGGAAGCCACTAACACTGACTGGTTCACGCAACTTTTTGATTATGTTCCCAAATGTGTTTAGTCATGAAATTTGGTATGATAAAAGATAACGTCCTGAGCTTCAAATTGATAGCTAATACGTTAAAAATGGCCCAGTATACGATTTATAATGATTTTTCAAATTTAATGGTCAGAATCTGGGAATCAGGGTTTTTGGCAAATGGACAGTGTTGCTTTTCTCAAAAACCTGACGCTTTCTCATAAGGAATTGGACAATGAGATTATTTCTTCTTGAAAGATAACTTAAAGAGATTTAAGTAAAATTTTGAATCACCCCAATTGAATGTCTGTAGAATAAGTTATGAATTTTTGAAGTTGGGCCAGAAAAACTGGATTTTTACCCGATGAACAGTAAAAATCCGAAAATTAGCGTTTTTATAGAAAAAAGTGAGCCCAAGACCATCTAATGTGGTCTAAAATGATTTTGGAAGGAACCTAAGTTAATATAATAGTAAGGTGTGACAGGAAACTCTTGCAAAATCAAAACTAGAGAGAGAAAGAGAAGAATTCTAGAGAGGGGAAGTGACTTGGAACCAAGGTAAGGCTTCCAAACCTCTCTATGTTGGTTTATGATAGTTATATGTTGATTTTATGATAGTTTGATGATGTTGGGAAGTCATTTTCCTAAGGGGATGTGCTGCCCAAATTTTATCAAAATGATAGGGAATAGTTTTACAAAGCTAGAACATCAATCCAAAATTAAGAGAAATGGTTGAGCTGCTCAGAGAAGTAACAGGTTGTCCAACTGAGGTTAAGATATTGAGGTGTTTTTTCCAAGGGAAATAGACATAGGAGAGAAGTAAGGAATGACAGAAAGTAACCTGAGAGATAGGTAGTTGCTGCTCAAAGACTCCCCCTTAGGAGAGGAATGGTTGGGCTGAGAGAGCTTAACCGGGGAATGAGTCAAAGTTGAAAGACGTCCCCTAAGGGAAATGGCTGAGAGTATGGTAAGCCAGGAAGGGGTAGGAGTCTAGACCCTAATAGGGAAGTAGGATGACAACCTAAGTCTTGGGTGATTGATTAAAGGTGCTTGACTGGAATGTCACATAGGAAAAATGTTTTGATGATCAATGCATGCTGTGTGATATGGTCACTTTATGATTAGTATATGAACATAGAAATGAATGGTTAAGAGTGTAGTAATCTAGTTAGAGGTATAAGTCAATGCCCTAGCAAGGGAACCGAGTGGCAACCTTAATCTTAAGTAATCGATGTGACCTCGATAGAGGTAAGGTAACAGGATAAGATGCTTGAGGTTTGTCCAAATCCCTGAATAGAGGTAGAAATCCCTAAGGGATAGTAAACCAAGAGGGACAGAGATTAGATAATAATGAATGAAGGGTCAATGATGACCTAGGTGCCTGACCTAGATACCACACAGCAAGGTGATTAAATGTTCACT
The DNA here is from genome assembly GCF_004799145.2 of Neltuma alba. Taxonomy (NCBI): domain Eukaryota; kingdom Viridiplantae; phylum Streptophyta; class Magnoliopsida; order Fabales; family Fabaceae; genus Neltuma; species Neltuma alba. Next base: position 41,405 of record NW_021635350.1, read on the forward strand.
ATGTGATGTGATGAGGGTATGGTGATTAATACCTGACCATATGAATATTTGGTCAAGAGGTAAATAAAGTTAGAAAGAGTAAAGTCAGGCAAGATCCCTCTTGAGGTTAGAGATGAAAGGAAATGAATAAGAACATGATAGTGGATAAGCAAGTTCCTGATGATACCTAGAGCTTGATGTTGATTAGATACATGATAATGTTAGGGACTAAACAATATCCTTTTATGTTCCTAAGGGATCAAAGAGCATGCAACCATGGCACTCAAGCCATTAAGGAATCTAAGAGATGAGATTACTATAGATAGATGCCACTGCCTTTACGATTGAGTAATCTAGTGGAGAGGCTCCCTTTGATAGGGATATGGTATTCGAGGAGTGTAAACTAGTAGAGATTGCATATAATGGAAGTCTTGACCATAAAGTACCTATTGGGAAGTGGTTCTCCAGATCAGAGTGATGCTGCTCTAGGAAGAGTAAGCTATCCTCTGAAGGAATAAAACGGAAATTAAGTGGTTGAGTTGACAATGCTCCAGTAAGAGCAATCTATCCTCCCATGAGAAAAGTAGAAGCAGCCGAGGCAAGGCATGGGATGGACCTTACCCTAGAGAGAGAGTGAAACTGGTTAAGGCAACAGAAGCGTGATATGTAAACAGATGCTCCTTGAGCTTAACAAGGTATTACGGAATACTAAAGGATAATGAGAATATGATGATATAAGTCCTCTGCCGATGCTGTTTGAGTTGTTAAGAGACAGCAAGGACTGTAGAGTCATATGACAAGGCAAGCTGGCATTGATACAATGGCAAGTTAATGGGCTCTAGAGATGAGCTAGGGCCTAGGGATTCAAAAGGAACAAAGAAAGAAAAATGGCCTAAGGAAGCTAAAAGTAAGGGCTAAGGAAATATGAAAAGGCTAAGAATTCCAGGAATTGACGGAAATGATTGAGTAAGGCTTAAGAAGACAATACTGATATTTGTGATTAGTCTTGGGGAATAATCAAACAAGTTGCCAGCTAAGTGGAGGTGACTTATTTTATTACTCACTCCTGTGATCTAAAGTCTCCCAAGGATGGGAAATTGGCTCGAGTTGAGGGAGATTCTAGGGTCACAGTGGATCCTGAAAAAGCTTACAATAGAGTGTAGTAGCTCTCGAGGTGATGGTAGACCAAGTCCAAGAGAAAGTGGCTGAGCCATAAGAGCAAAAGTATAGTACGTCGTTGGGAATACTATGACTAGGGATGAGTTTAAGATACTGAAATCTCCTTTAGTGGTGGAATAATACAGAGATAGTACCCTTGACTTGTTCCAGACACCTTTATTATTGATTAGACTAAACTCAATTCTGTTCTAGTCAATGAAGGAAAGAAAGGAGACATGCCCTTAAAGTAAAGAGGAACCACAGGGTATACTAAAAAGAATAGATAAAGACAGTATTAAGAGAACCCAAAATGCCATGGTATAGAAAAATACTAAGCAGACAGGTATACTGTCGTGGTATTATTATGAAAGAATAAGTCTAAAGTATAAAAAGAAGGTGAGCAGTGGTGACAAAATACTTAAAAGCAAAGGCCATGCTCATGTATGTGATAGAAAAGTATAGAACAAGTTATGTAAGTATGAATTCCAGAATTGAGACCTGGCGATGAGGTATGATGTTAAGGCACAACGTTGAATATGTATGCCTAAGGAATGAAAGACATGTATAAGAACACGAAAAGCATTCTTGTAAATGCCTAAAGGCATAAGAACTTATGAGATTAAGTGAAAGTTCATGAGATTGAAGTATGAAACCTAAGGCTAAAGCCTGGCCAAGAAAGCAAAAAGTAGAATCTACAAGCCGAAAGTGAGAGCTAAAGAACATTCTCCCTAAGAAACCTCCCAGGAAAAGCAAAGGTTGAGGTTTAAACTTGAAATTTCGAGGACGAAATTTTTATAAGAGGGGGAGAAATGTAACATCCTAAATTTTGGCTCATAGATACAAGTAATAGCACAAGGAAAGGATGATTACTAAGTCCAATGGAACAAAAGTCTCAGAGATCTCTCGGAAGGAAAAAGAGATTTTTTCCAAGGACAAATGTGTAAAACAATAGTGTTCAGGGACTAAATAATGACGAACTGGAAACAACTAAGGGACAGAGGTTATGCCAGAAACTTGCAAGAGATAGTCCAAAGGTTAGGCCTAAGGAGGGACCAAATTGCGAAGAAAAGATTCTTAGGCCAAGCAGGGACCTAATTGTAAATAATAAAAGTTCTGGTCAGTCAATGCTCAAAGTTAGCAAAAAGGGCCCAAATGACTTGGAAAAATTCCAGAAAAATGGGAATAGGATCCTAGAGCCGATATAAGGCTAGAAATGATAGAAATGCCCTGAAGTCATTTCAAGGTTTTGGACAATTTGAGATAGTAACATAAATTGAATTATTTAGGCTGTGAGACGGCCTCAAATAATCAGAAAAAAGTGGGAACAGTAGTTAAGGAATTTACACAGATTGTAAAATTAATTCCATCCTCAGAAACTAACAAGGTTAGCTTTAATTAAATTTAAAGCCTATTTATATCCTATCTGGGGAAAGTCAAAATAGCTGTCTAGAGTTTGACTTTTGACTTGAGAAAAATTAGAGGAATTTCTCATGATAAAAAGGAAAGAATAAAACCCAAAGATAGTTCAATGGAGTCACGAGCCAATAGAAAGAATTCAGAGAAGGTAAAGTCGATTAAGTATTATTTAATAATATTTCTGGGAAAAGGAGAAAGAAAACATCTAAAGACCATCATGATGGCGCTAAGTCAGCATATTGAGTCACCAAATGCAATCATGACACCTACGAGTCATCATGCTGAGTCACCAAATGCAATCATGACACCTACGAGTCATCATGCTGAGTCACCAAATGCAATCATGACACCTACGAGTCATCATCCTGAGTCAGCAGAAGATATTTATGGACAACACAAAAATCAGAACGCAATACGAGAATGTTTTAGACACTCCTTTGTTTACCCGTTATAGTGAAATCTCTACTATGTGAATCGGTAAGGTTAAGAAGCTTGTCAGTAGAGCTAATTATTTTCATCTATGCTCGTCTAAGATGGCACCATACATGTACCTTTTATTGGCTAGAATTTTACGAAGAAGTTGTCCCAGTGATACAGGGTAAGTCAGGACTTGAAAAGTATCCGATACGGTGCAAGATTGGCTTGATAGGTGGAGAAATAATTAAGGGAATATTTTTGCACGAATTTTCCATTGATTTTCTCCCTATTTTAATGCCAAGTTGATGAATGGACATGAAAGGAATTGTTAAAGTTGTTAAAAGAATCTAGAATAATCAAGAAAAGTATAGAAGAACCTAGAGGGATAAGGAAATCTCTAGAAGCATCTACAAGCTTCTTGAAGCCATGACTCACCAAGACACTTGTCATCTTCTTAGGCTATGTTGCTTAAGATGTGTACACATGGAAGGGTGGTTGAATGGAGGGCTAAGATGAGCTCTTATTCAAGAAGGGCATGTGTGGAATTATGAAAAGTATGAAGCCTATAAATATCCCCATCCATAGTTCATTTTCAAGACCATTTTAAGAAGGGAAACTCTTGCAAAATCAAAACTAGAGAGAGAAAGAGAAGAATTCTAGAGAGGGGAAGTGACTTGGAACCAAGGTAAGGCTTTCAAACCTCTCTATGTTGGTTTATGATAGTTATATGTTGATTTTATGATAGTTTGATGATGTTGAGAAGTCATTTTCCTAAGGGGATGTACTGCCCAAATTTTATCAAAATGATAGGGAACAGTTTTACAAAGCTAGAACATCAATCCAAAATTAAGAGAAAAGGGTTAGGTTCAAGAAGGTTTGTCTTGAACTTTATATAATCTCTTAGTCCTAATGGATTGTATGACCCATATGATTATGTTTAGGACCTTGAAACATTCAAGAGGATGTTTGATGATTTTGACCGAAAGCCTTTATGGTTGGGAAGTCAAGGGAATCAAGAGAAAAGCAAGAGAAAAGCTTGAGGTGCAAGGTAGTGAACTTACCCTTTGTGTGCTTGATGTGATATGCTCATGTGTTGGTTTGTATTTGTTGTTTGAATAATGTTGTGACATGATGATGGTTGCTGGAAATACTGTTTTTAATATGTTCCCATGGCTATGCATTTTTATACCAAGCATAAAGCATGATGTCATGTCACTAGTTAACTTAAGTTTATGTAAAACTACATACCATACACTAGCATTCATCTCCTATCTTGTGCATGTAAGTGGTGATGTTTACTACTGAGATTCTCTTGAATCTCACCCTCCCTAACCAACCATTTAGGTTAATCAATGATGGGCAATAATGGCATGAGAGGCAAGGAGAAGAAAGTGGAGAATTATTGATGTTAATGAATGATATTATTATTCAATGTGTAATTTTCCTATTATGTAATTTATGTTATGGATGCCAATGATGCCATGTATTTAATTATAATGTTTATGGCATGAATAGAAATGTATAAGAATGAATGGGAGAAAATAAGCCCAAGTTATGTATGTCAAAGAAATAAAAAAAATTAAAGTAAAGAGTAGTTAAGGGGTAAAACGTAGGTCATGGGGTAGTAAGTTTGTAGCTCTAGTTTGACCTATCAAATGAATGAGTTTAGCCGTGAGATTTGGTATACTTATATTAAACATCCCAAGATTTAAAATGAGAGGTAGATCACCTCAATTGGATGTGTATACAAGGAGAAATGAATTTTCAAAGTTGAGGCATAGAATCTAAAAGTTCCAGATTTTACCAAATGAACAATAATCTTTATTGATTAAACTGTATGAATTGGGTAAGGATAAATCCAATTGGATATTTTTCTATTAAAGATCTTTCAAAGAGTTTTCTATAGAATTTTAGAGGACCTCAATACAATTTTTATAGAATTAGTTATGATTTATTAAAGTTGGACCTGTAACATGAAATTTAAACAGTGAATAGTAACCTGAGTAATTGTGTTGAAATTTTAATCCACGGGCTTGTGTCGTGATCCGCTTGAACCATAATACTTCCAAACGTGTACTCTGAGGGGTTAAAGGTAGGATGTTTCAATAGACTAAGGTTTCTAGGGCATTATATTAGGAGGAATGTGGACGCAGACCTGAGAGTACACCTCGATGGGCATAAGAGAGCTGTACCGAGCCCATAGACCAGGCAACCCTTACCTAGAGCCTTTTGATTGGCTAAGAGAGATGGTAGAGGTTCTACCTGGCACACCTTTCTGGACACACAAGATTGTCTGCCTGACTACATACTTGGAGATGATGTGAAGGATTGGATCTGGAGCCTTGAGGGCTTTGTTATTGTTCATTTCCTTTGAATGACTAGGACCTCCTATCGCTAACGTAGGATGTATTTTGGTACAACTAACCATAGTAGGTTAGACTAACATTGCTTGGTGTATGTATGTTTTGAACTGTATTGCTGATTACTGATGCTCAAACATTGAATGATATATGCATATTTTATTAAGTAAAATCCAAGCATGATGTTTACTTCTTGCTCCTTTGTTATGCTATCCAATTAGTTAAACATAATGGTTAGAACTCGACGAAACTTTTTACTAGAGAGACCCCCAGCTCAGGATGTAAGGGTCCCTCCCGATACACTACAGTTAAGTCTGGATTGTCTTGAGCAACAACAAAAGACCATCAAGGATATGAAGGCGGCACAAGCTCACCAAAAATAAGAGAGGGAAGCTGCAAAAGCTGCAGCAATAGTAGCGGCAATGGCTAACCTCGACAAGAGGCAGCCAGAGGAAGAAACCACTGCGGCATAAGTATCAGAACAATTGCCTACCCCGACAATGCCAATAGTAGACCCTGACAGCATCTAGTAGTGGATGACTCGCTTCTGCAAACACAACCCGCTATCATTCAACAGAGTATTTGACGTCCAAGTGGCGGAAGACTGGATTAACTTCCTGGAAAAGATCTTCAAAGTACTAGGTTGCCCGACAAAGCAAAAAGCCCAGATGGCAATTTGCAAGTTAGAGAAAGGTGCTGACTGCTGGTGGAAGAATATTGAACTTATTTTAGATGCTTGGAACATAAGGGTAATATGGGAAGTGTTCCTAGAGCAATTCTATGAAAATTATTTCCCGAGATTAGTTAGAGATGAGAGAGAAGTAGAATTCCTGACCTTGAAGTAGAGAGATGATGAGCCATTCAACAAGTACCTGGCTAAGTTCATCTGTCTCTCTCACTACTCAAGCTATCTCCATTACTGAGATGATGAGAGGTGGATGATGGAGAAGGTGGTTCGAGGACTGAAGCAGTCCTTGAGGGAGATGATTGCTCCCAGACAATTTAAACAATTTAACAAGGTAGTTGAGGCCTGCCAAATCATAGAGAACAGTTTGAACCATCATCAGATAGGCAAGTCTACTCCCAGAGTAGAGAAGGGAGGCTAAGAAGGTCAGGGTAGCACCTCATCTATTGCAAACAAGAAGAGAAAGTGACCACAGGACAACTGTAAGAACAAGAAAGGCGATAAGCCATTGAAGGGCAAGGAATATGCAAAGTATGGCAAGAATCACAGTGACAAATCGTGTATGGCTGGACAGAATGTTTGCTACACATATGGCAAACCTGGATATTTCTTGAGAGAATGCCCACAGAACACTGACAAGGCACGACCACATACCCAAGGCCGAGTGTCTGCCCTCCCTGGGGAAGAAGCCCGAAAATCTCCGGAAATGATCCAAGGTACAATCATGATTAATAATTCCCTAATGATTGTAATGTTTGATTCAGGTAATAGTCATTCTTTTATCTAGTAACCTATATCAAAAGAGTTGGCTTGATTATTAATATGTTGCCATATGATATACATGTGTCCACACCAATACACGCTAGTGTAATTACCTCTGACGTGTGCTTAAACTGTATAGTTTATTATGAGCATTGTTGTACTGTCTTAGACTTGATATGTATGCCCCTTACCTGAAATTGATGTGGTAATTAGATTGAACTTCTTGTTGTCCCATAATATCTTGATGGACTGTAAGAACAAAACCCTAATCTTACCCTTGAGAGAATTAGGGTTGAATCTAGAGGTTAGATTGAACTTCATAACAGAAGCCTAAGTGGGCAAATGCTTATAGAAAGGTTGCCAAGGATTCCTCGTTTTCTTCTCGAAGTAGTAGAGGTTGAAGAAGGGATAGGAGAAATCTCAGTTGTCAAGGAATTTTTGAAAGTGTTTTTAACAAAGGTCGCAGGACTACCTCCAGACAAAAAAGTAGAATTCATGATTGATATAGTACCTACAGCAGGACTAATTTTTAAAGCCCCTTACAGAATGGCTCCAAATGAAATGGAGGAACTAAAGAAGTAGATAGAGGAATTACTTGAAAAAGGTTTTATTAGACCAAGCGTTTCGCCATAGGGTGCTCCAGTGTTATTCATCAGGAATAAGGACGATAGTCTAAGATTATGCATAGACTACAGGGAGTTGAATAAAGTCACAATTAAGAACAAGTATCTGCTCCCTAGGATAGATGATCTGTTAGATCAGTTAGTTGGTGCTAGTGTGTTCTCTAAGATTGATTTGAGATTTGGCTACCACCAACTCAAGATTAAGCCTGATGATGATCCTAAGACTGCATATAAAACTTGCTATGGGCACTATGAGTTCTTAGTGATGCCGTTTGGATTGATGAATGCACCTACAATATTTATTTACTATATGAACAGGATCTTTCGCCCTTACTTAGATCAGTTCATGTTAGTCTTCATTGATGATATCCTGGTATACTCCAAGTCTCTTGAAAAGTGTAACATCCCAAATTTTGGCTCATAGATACAAGTAATAGCACAAGAAAAGGATGATTACTAAGTCCAATGCAACGAAAGTCCCGGAGATCCCTCGGAAGAACAAAGATATTTTCCAAGGGCAAATGTGTAAAACAATAGTGTTCGGGGACTAAAGAATGACGAACTAGAAACAACTAAGGGCCAGAGGTTATGCCAAAAACTTGCAAGAGATGGTTCCGAAGGTTAGGCCTAAGGAGGGACTAAATTGCAACGAAAAGAGTCCTAGGCCTAGTAGGGACCTAATTGTGAATAATAAAAATTCAGGTTGATCAATGTTCAAAGTTATCGAAAATGGCCCAAATGTTTCAGAAAAATGAAAAATGGGAATAGGATCCCAGAGTCAATATAAGGCTAGAAATGACGGAAATGCCCTAAAGTCATTTCAAGTTTTTGAGCAATTTGAGATAGTAACTCAAATTGAATTATTTAAGGTACGAGACGGCCTCAAATAATCAGGAAAAACTGGGGAACAGTAGTTGAGGAATTTACACAGATTGTAAAATTAATTCCAGCCCCAGAAACTGACAAGGTTAGCTTTAATTGAATTTAAAGCCTATTTATACCCTATCCAGGGAAAGTCAAATTTCCTGTCTATGGTTTGACTTTGGACCTGAGAAAAATTAGAGGAATACCCTGTGATGAAAGGGAAAGAATGAAACCCAAAGACAGATCAACAGAGTTACGAGCCGATAAGAAAGAATTCGGCAAAATCGACTCCGATTAAATATTAATTATTAATATTTTGGGGAAATGAGAAAGAAGAATGATTCCCTTATGAATGTATTAGAAGAGTATGGGAATGTATTTTGAAGATGAAAAATGTGCTAAATCATGTCCCAGAGGTATCAGGTAAGTCAGGACCCGAGAAAGTACCTATTATGATGTAAACCGGTAAGATAGGTGGAGGAATATTTTTGGATGAATTTATGCACGAATTTTGTATGATTTTCCTCCCTATCATATTGCCATAGGAACATGAGGATATGTGTGGAAATGTGTAAAAAGATTAAGGATATATTAGGATTAAAGAAAGGATTTTAAGTAAGGTGATTAAGAAGTTTAATCAAGGTAATTAAGAAAGTTAACCATGGTTAAGTTAATTAACCATGATGACATAAGCCTAAGATATTTAGCAAGATTTCTTGATGAAGAAGCCAAGATCAAGGGCTAGGATTAACTTGAAAATCAAGGGCCAAGATCTAATCTTGCAAAATAAGATCAATGGCTAGGATTAACTTGAAAATCAAGGGCCAAGATCTAATCTTGCAAAATAAGATCAATGGCTAGGATTTGTCAAGACTTTTTATAAAAATCTTCTCTCCCTCACTTATGATATTTTCGTCCACCATAAGAGATAGGAGAGGAAAAACTGAAATGGAGAGAGGAAAAAGAAGAAGAGGAAGAACTCATGATCCTAAGGCCATCCAAGCTTCAAATCAAGGTATGTTCATGGATTTTGATCTAGTTTCTACCTCCCTTGGTATTTTTGAGCTTAGATGTTGGTTTGGTTGGGTTTTTCATGGTTGAAACCTAGGGGGGAGGTACTGCACGAAATTGATTAAGTAAGGAGAAGATGATATTGATATTAGAAACTTGTTTAAAGGCTTGAAAACAACAAGAATCAATTGGTTTGATATTGATTCTTCAAGAAATCCAACTTCCCCTTTCAATTGTGTATGATTCTGCCATGACTGGTTCTTTATGTTGGGTCTGGAATTTGATAATTTTGATGCTTCCAATGAGTTTAAATGATGATTTTGTGTAGGGATATATGTAGAAAACATGTTTGGAAGCATTAGAATTGAAAATGGAAATTTTGGACCTAAGGCACCTATGTTTCGGCCAAACCAGAACAAGGGGGAAGGAGTTGGATTTTGATTGTTTTGAACTTGGAAATGGATTCTACATGCAAAATTATGTGGGAATAGCATGTGGAATTAATTTTAGAATGATTGGAAATAAATCTCAAAAGTTAGAAACAAAGTGTGATCAAGTAAGAGCCAATTGTGGAATAGGTTGATAACTTGGTCCTAATTGATGTTTCGCGTAATGTGTTGATGTGTTTAGGATCTTGGAACATCCAAGGGGATGTCTTGTTTATGTCAACCGAAGGCTCAAACACTTGGAAGGTTAGGGAAAGCAAACGGAAAGCAAGAGGGAAGCTATGTTACAAGGTAGTGAACTTACCTATACTGTGTGCTTGATATGTATGCTTGCATGATGTGATTGTGTTGCCATGATGTGACTAAGCTATGATGAAATGTTTGCAAAGTTATGTTTGCAAGTTTATGTTATGTTTTGCCTTGACAATATGTTATGAAAGCATGAAATGCTTTAGCTTACTTTCCATGGCATTCCTATGATGATGTTATGATAACATGTCGTGTATTTGCATTATGTCTTGCATGCTTATGGGTAGTGTTTGCTACTGGGATTCTCTCGAATCTCACCCTCCCTTAACAACCCCTAATAGGTATAAAGGGCATGGAGGAAAAGTCAAGGATGAGGAATGCAGAATTGATGGAAGAAGTCAAGAATATGTTATGGTCTTATAACATGTTAAGTTATGTAACATAGTTTATCAATTTATGTTTGATATGCCATGTATGTGGGATGATGATATTAAATGTTCATGATATGTAAAATGGTATGAGGTTATGTATGGAGATATTATGTAGATTTATAGCATGACAAGAGGTGGAGAAATAAATTGTTTATAAAGATTGAATTAAGTTGAAGGGATAGAATGTCCCTAAATGAGTCAAGAATTGGTGCCAATGATGAGGCAGATCAAATGAATGAATTTAGCCATGAAATTTGGTGACTATATAGGACACATTCTAAGCTTTAAAACAAGTGATAAATCACAAAAAATGGATGTGTATACTAAGAGATATGGTTGTTCAAAGTCAAAACAGGATTTCTGGAAAGTACTGTTTCGACCACTTGAACAGTAATATTTAATGAATAAACTGTACTAATTGGCAAGATTTGAGCCCTGAAAGTTATTTTTTACTTGTAGAAGATTGAAAGAGCTTTAAGTTAAAATTGGAATCGCTCCATTCTGATTTTTATAGAATTAGTTATGATTTTTCAAAGTTGGACCTGAAATCTGGAGTTTAAACAGTGAAAAGTAACTCGAGTAATTATGTTGAAAATTTTAATCCAGGGGCTTGTACTTTGATCTGCTTGAACTATAACGCTTACAAATGCGTACTCTGAGGGGTTAAAGGTAGGATGTTTCAAAAAGCATGAGATGCACTTGAGAATTGTCCTAAATACCCTAAAAGAGAAGCAGGTTATGGCTAAACTTAGTGAGTTTTGGCTCTAGAAAGTATGATTTCACAGCCATGTGATTTCCTGGGAGGGAGCGACTGTCGACTGTATTAACAATGAGGCAGTACTCAACTGCAAGAGACCCAAGACGGTGACTGAGATTAGAAGTTCTCTCAGACTAGCGGGGTATTATAGAAGATTCATCAAGGACTTCTCTCGGATTGCTCTTCCGCTGACCAAGTTAACCAAGAAAAACCAACTGTTCTTGTGGGACGAGAAGAGTAAGGCTAGTTTTTAGGAGCTAAAAAGGAAGCTCACCTCTACTCCCATACTTGTACTCCCTGATCCTTCGCAACCCTATGTGGTTTATACAGATGTTAGCTAGCAGGGACTAGGATGTATCCTTATGCAGTAAGGGCGGGCAATAGCCTATGCCTCATGCCAATTGAAATCTTATGAGGAGAATTACTCGACCCATGACCTGGAATTGCCAGTGATAGTTTATGCATTGAAGATATAGAGACATTACCTGTATGGAGTAACGATAAAGTTGTTTTGTGACCACAAGAGGCTCAAGTATCTCCACGATCAGAAAGAGTTGAATATGAGGCAGCGAAGATGGATGGATTTGCTTAAGGATTATGATTTTTAGATTAAGTACCATCCTGGCAAAGCGAATGTGCTTGCAGATGCCTTGAGTAGTAAGGCAGTACAGGTAGCATCACTAATGATCAAGGAGCAGAAGCTGGTAGAGGATCTCAGAGATTGAGGTCCTCTATATTAGAATGCAGCTAGTAGAGGAAAGTGGAGGTAGAACACAGTTTACAGCTCTGCTCAAGGATCAAATCAAGGAAGCATAGTCACAGAATTGGCTAGCAGGAATTTTCAAAGGAAAGCTGTCTAGAGGTAAGACTAAGAACTTTGAAATTTCTGAGGAGGGGATATTGAAGTTTAAAGGAAGAACCTACGTGCCCCAAGCAGCCAACCTTAGGGAAAAGATATTGGCAGAAGCCCATAAGAGCAAGTATACTCTTTATCTAGGAATAACAAAGATGTATTATGATGTCAGAGAGCTTTTCTTGTGGCCTAGAATGAAGAAAGATATTATGGAGTATGTGGCAAAGTGTCTTACTTGCCAGAAGGTGAAAATAGAGCATTAGAAGCCTACAGGAGAGTTGCTACCCCTGGATATTTCTGAGTGAAAATGGGACAGTATATTCGTGGATTACATAGTGGGGTTACTGATGACACTAGCTAAACATGATACGATATGTGTCATAGTAGACTATCTGACTAAGTTCATGTACTTTCTCATGATGAATGTCAAAGATTCTCCAGAAAAGTTAGCAAAACTTTACATCAAGGAGACTGTTAGACTGTATGGTGTCCCAAGCAGTATCATTTCAGACTGAGACCCAAGATTTACTTCTAAGTTTTAGAGGTCCTTATACAAAGAAATGGATACTACTCTCATATTCAGTACAGCTTATCATCCATAGACAGATGGACAGACAGAAAGAACGATTCAGACATTAGAGTATATGCTTCGTTCTTGCGTATTGGATTTTGACGGTAATTGGGATATATACTTACCGTTAGCTGAATTCACTTACAATAACAGTTCCCATTCAAGCATTCAAATGGCACCATACGAAGCACTCTATGGGAGGACGTGTATATCTCCCTTATGTTGGCCAGAGCTTGGTGAAAGAAGCATATTTGGTCTGGATATAGTGGATCAGACTTCTAGGCAGATTAAAGCCATTCAGTAAAGACTTCTAACGGCTCAAAGTAGATAGAAGAGTTATGCAGATACGAGAAGGAAACTGTTAGAGTTTGAGGTTGGTAATCACGTTGTTCTCAAAGTATCGCCAACAATGGGAGTCAGTCAATCCTTGAAGACTAAAAAGCTAAGTCCAAAGTATGTTGGACCATTTCAGATTTGGTCCAAATCTGGACCAGTAGCTTACAAGTTAGCCCTTTCCTCAAATTTGAGTCAGATTCATGGTGTCTTCCATGTCTCCTAACTGAAGAAGTACCATCCAAACTCGACATATGTCATACACTATGATGACACTGTGCTTTAAGACAATTTGTCTTTTGAGGTTAGACCAGAGTGAATCATTGATCAAAAGGTCAAACAGCTGAGAAATAAGTAGATCCCACTGGTCAAACTAGTCTGGAAAGGTCTTTCCTCTGAAGAAGCCACTTAGGAGATGGAGATTGAGATGAAGGAGAAGTACCTCGAACTTTTCCATGAAGGTATGCTTTAAATTTTAGGGACAATTTATTTGGGGGGAGAAATGTCACATCCAGTAATAGGGTAATTAGGAATAATGAATATTCCTAAATAATTAAGGGCCAAAAATGATAAGGAGAAATAAAATAATTTTGGTGGAAAATAATTATTATAATTTTCCAAGTCAATTATTAAAATTTAACTAATTAAGGATAATTGGTCAAAAATAATTATGAAAAGATATTTTCAAGCCTCAAAAAATTGAGAAAAAAATAAGGGTAATATTCTTTGAGAATTATATGAGATTATATAATTGGTTTTATGACCAAATTACCCTTAGAAAAATTACAAATGAATTTAAGGGTAATTTAGGTTAATTTAAGGGCTTTTATTTGGAAAATTCCAAATAAATATTTTTAAGGGGAATAAAATTTTGAGAAAATTCCAATGATATCCCAAGGAATTATAAGAGATTATGGAATTAAAAGGAGACCCTCAAATATCCAAGATTTTTCTTAATTCCTTTGAAAACTGGAAAAATACTAAAGAGAAGGAAATTAGTTTTCCTTTTTATTTAATTATTGTTAATTTAATTTTGAGACAAATAGGGCATTTTGGAAAAATAAAAATGAGGAGAATAAATTATAAATCTGACAAAAAATAATTACAAAGGCCAGAGTATTGTAATTATAGAAAAGAAATTAAACTCCAAGTAAAAGTGCACTGATAAAGTGAAGACTAAAGCCATATACTTTAAATGGCCCACATTTTGTCTTGTGTCAGGCCCGAAATGGAGAGTATTTGGATTTGCCGAGTGTCATGCCTCAAGTGGAGAGGATTTTGACTTTTGGTAATTAATTAGTTTTGGATTTAGTTAATTAAGAAAGAGAATGCAAGATTAAGTAGGGGATTGACACTTGGATTTTCAATTAATGAGGTGGTTGAGATATTTTGGCCATTAAAGAGAGCAATCCTCCCCTTATTTTTAGATTTTGGTTTGGCCAAAGAGGGAAAAGAGAGGAAAAGAGATAGCTTGAAGGAGAAATCAAGAGAAAGTGAGCAATTTTGGTCATCTATCTAAAGATTCAAGGTTAGTTTTTGGTTCCAAGTTGTTCCTTACCTTGTTTTCATGATTTGTATGGTTGGAAAATTTTGTTTATCCTCTTCTTGGGTGCTAGCTAAAATATATATTGTGTAGGGGAGGAAGTTTTGTTGTTCCATCTTGTTAGAACACTTCAAAGCATAGTTATTCCAAGTGGTTTCAAGTAGTTGTATGTCATTTTTGGAAAGATTTCTTTGTTGAAACTTAAGAAGTGCTGTTTGGTCAAGATGATAACTAGACCCTCAGATGAGTTTTTCAGTGTTTTGATCCTTCCATTGTATTCAAAATGAAAAATGGTGTAGGATAAACCTAAAGAGCAAGTGTTGGAAGCTTTAAAATCAAAGTTGTAATTTTCAGATAATGAAACCTATAGGTTCGGTCAGCTGGAATCTGGAAGGAGAAGTCTTATTTTCTTAATCCCAAGCATAAATTTGGAATCTAAATAAAAAAATCATGTAGGAATGAGTCAAGAGAGAATTTTTAGGGTTAAGGAAACAAGCTCTAAAAATTTAAGAACAAAGATGGAAGCTTTAAAAGGGTTTAAGAATTACTTGAGTTATGTTGTTGATTTTTATATGGAATGATTGATGATCTTGCTGTCCTTTTTTGTGGCTTATCATGTTAGGGTTTGATATTTGTGAAGGCAAGGAAGAAAAACAAAGAAAGCACAAGCATTTGGAGCAAGGTAGCAAAGTTTAATCTAACCACTGATATTAACTTTGCATTGTTGATCATTGCATGATTGATTGCTATTATGTGGATGAACCTTGCTAATTGTGATGTGGATGCTCTTTACACTTTATTGCTTTGGCCTTTGCATGATTGAGATTGCCAAATTATAAGAATGCTAGTCCACCAATAGTAGGTAATATGGTTATGCATAATAATGATGCTTGTTGATAGCATAGTTGGTTAATTTTGCTATTAGGATTTCCTTGAAATCTCATTCTTTCCAAATAAAATCTAACCTTTTAGGATCTGAATCATTAAAGGGCAAGTTGTAGATTCAAGGTTAGTTATGGTGCCAAACCATAAAAATTTCATTGACTTTGGTTATGTAATTAATTTGGTTGTTTAGTGCTAGAACCGTAACTAAACTGTTGACTTGGAGTGATGTTTTAGCTAAGTTCACAAATGTTTTAAATAACAAAATTTGTGATGATTATAGATCACGTATTGAGATTCAATTTGATAGGTAGCATGTTAAAAATGGCCAACTACATGATTTTTGGTGATTTTTCAAAATTAAGAATCAGAATCTGGAAAAAAGATTTTTACTAAAAGGATAGTGGTGACTTCCAAAAACACTTGACACTTTGTCAAATAGAATTGGTTCACAAGTTTATTTTTCCTTAAAATAGAATTCAAATACCTTTTCACTGAATTTTGAACCACTCTATTTTGATTTTTCTAGATTAAGTTATGATTTTTTGAAGTTGGGCCAGAAATCTGGAACATACCAAATGAATAGTAAAAATTTGGAAATCAGTATTTTTATGGAATTTTTGAGCCCAAGACCATTTAATGTGGTCTAAAATGGTTCTAATTGAACCCTAAGTAAATATGATAGTAAGGTGTAATAATTTCTACTCCCATATAAATCAATTTCCATTCTATCATTGTTTGATCATGCGCTTATCAATTATGATTGTTTGATCATGCACTTATCATCATTCATTTCTTACATCCCTAAAATTCAAAAATATTTTTTCACCATTCAATTTAATTCACTTAATGTTTCCAAAAACCAAAACCCCCTTTTAATGTTTCGTTTGCATTGCATGGCATTCAAGTTAGCTTAGGTCTATTCCTTTAGGCTTTGATTAAGCGAAACGACCCGGGGTTGCACCTTACATGAAAAGCTTTGGATATTTGCTCTTTAACTTGTCTTCCTTTTCCCACATTGCTTTTTCTTGTGATAAACCCCTACAGGTCACTTTGACTAGCGAAATAGTCTTGTTCCTTAATTGTTTCATTTTTTGGTCTATGATCCGCTCTAGTTGCACTTCAAAAAACAAATTATCTTGCAATGCAATATTATCATACTCAATAACATGTGCGGGATTTAGGTGGTATTTTTTTAATTAGATAAGGGGTAGGACCAATTTATAAGCTCTAGGTTCGACTCTAGAAAGGATTTGAAATGGTCCTATATATCATAGAGTCATCTTTCTTGCTTTGATGGATCAACCTACACTTGTGGTTAGAGATATTTTAAGGAACACATGATCTCCAGCATTGAACTCTAACAGCTTTCTTTTGGTATCTACGTAACTCTTTTGTCTACTTTGATCTAGAAGCAATCTCTACTTAATTACTTTAATCCTTTTTTTAGGTTTGATTTAATATATGACCATAAATTCTCCTTTCACTAAGTTTTGTCTAACATAAAGGGGATCTACATTTTCTCACATATAAATATTTATATAGAGCCATCTGAATATTGGAATAGTAACTGTTATTATAAGTAAATTCTATCAATGACAAGTACTCATCCTAATTTTCTTTAAAATCTAGGATACATGCCCGTAAAATGTCTTCTAGTGTCTAGATTGTTTACTCTGTTTGCCCATCTGCTTGTGGATGATATGTTGTATTAAATCTTATCGTAATACCCATTTCCTCTTATACAATTTTCTAGAATCTAGACATAAAGCGAGGATCTTTGTTTAAAATAATACTTGTTGGTACCTCATGTAATTTGACGATCTCTTTAATGTACAACCTTGCTAGCCTCTATGGGGAGTACTTAATATTCATTTCAAGGAAATGGGCTGATTTTGTTAGGTGTTCTACCATAACCTAGATTGCATTGTATCCTGCTGAAGTTTATGGTAACCCCGTGATAAAATTAATAGAGATATTGTCCCATTTTCATTCATAGATGTCAGAGATTAGAGAGATCTTGAGGGTTTTTTATGTTCTTTCTAGGCACTAGGACACATACTGTGTAATATCCTTCTTTATTCCAAGCCGTCAAAACAATGTCTTAATATCATAGTGCAGTTTGGTCATTTCTGGATGAATAATGTTCTTACTTTTATGTGCCTCTTCTAGAATCTTTTGTCTCAGATCATTATTATAGGGATATATGTTTTCCCTATGAATTTTAGTAATTCCTCTAGTAATATTTAAAAGGTTTTGGTTTCTCCTCTTAACAACTTATTTTTGAAGACTTCCTAATTGATCTTGCCTTTGAGCTTCCTCCATTTATTCTATTATCATATTATCTACTTGCAAGGTTCTTTTATTATTTGTTGACAATTACATTTGATAGATAGGACCCCAATCTATTATATCCTCCAGTAACATATTCTTTGAGTATTAGTAATGCTATATGTTTTACCTTTTTGGTCAAAATGTCAGCAATGACATTTGCCCTACCTAAATGATACTTGATTTGGTAATCATAATATTTAAGCAATTCCATCGATCTTTGTCACACCTTACTTATATAATACCTTAGCATTCATTTAGAACCATTCCAGACCACTTTGGATAGTCTTAAACTTAAAAATTTCAATTTGGACGTTAATTTTCAGAAAATTACTATTCACTGTCCAGGTTTTAGATTACAGGTCCAACTTTGAAAAGTCATAACTAATTCTAGAAACATCGTATGGAGGTGTTCTAAAATTCTACAGAAATCTCTTTCAATGCTCTTTAAGGGAAAAATATTCAATTGAACTCACCCTCACTAAAAGCATACAGTTTATTGGATTAAGATTACTATTCGTTTGGTAAAATCTGAACTTTACAGATTCTCTGCCTTAATTTTGAAAATTCATATCTTTTCGTATACACATCCAAATGAGGTGATTTACCACTCATTTTAAATTTTGGGATGTGAACTATAAGTATACCAAATTTCATGGCTTAACTCATTCATATGATAGGTCAAACTGAAGCTCAAAACTAACTGCTCCATGACCTACGTTTTATCCCTTAACATCTCTTTACTTTAATTCTTTTTATTTCTTTGGCATATCTAACATGGGCTTACTTTTTCCCATTCATGCTCATACATTCCTATACATGCCATAAGCTTTATAATTAAATTCATGGCATTCACAACATAATTATAACATAGGAGAATTATACATTGAATATTAGTATCAATCATTAGCATCAATAATTCTCCACTTCTTCTCCTTGCTTCTCATGCCATTAGTGCCCATCATTGATTGACCTACATGGTTGGTTAGGGAGGGGTGAGATTCAGGGGAATCTGAGTAGCAAACAATACTATATTAATCATGCTAGATGGATGCTCATGCACTACTCGCAACTTGTTTATTCTCTTGTTACTTAGTGACATACTAGCATGCTCAAAGCTAACTTCTTGATGCATGGCCATGGAAATATAATCTACTCATCATGAATAGCAATTACAGCAGCTAAAACATGTCACAACAACATGCAAATAACATGTACATGGCAACACACAAGCATACCACATCAAGCAATGACAATAGGTAAGTCCACTACCTTGCACCTTAAGCTTTCCTCTTACTTTTCCTTTGACTCCCTTGACTTTCCAACCATGTAGGCATTCAGTCAAGATCACTAAACATCCTCTTGGATGTTCCAAAGGTCCTAACATAACCATAATGATCACACAATCTATTAGGACCTTTAGATTAAATAAAGTTCAAGACTAGCTTTCTTGAACCTCAACCCTTTCTCTTAGTCTTAGAGTTTTCTTTCTAACTTTTCTAATATAAATCTTATCATTTCCCATCCTTAAGATCCATTTCTTGTCAATTAGGACCACTTTAGATGGCCTTAGATTCAAGAATACCAAATCTGGAAATTTTGGTTCACGGATACTGTTCACGCAGAAACTCCAGAATTTTTGCTCAACTTTGAAAATTCATAATTAAATCTAGAAAAATCCAAATTGAGTGCTTCCAATTCTCACTAAAATCTCCTTAACTTAGCTTTAAAGGAAAAATATTTTTAGGAATCAATTCTATGAATAACAGTACCGGAATTGTACGGAACTCGGCACTCTCTCAAAAGTTCAACACTGTTTCCAGATTTCAAACCCTAACTTTGAAAAATCACTATAAATCGTACACATATCCAAATAAAGTGTTCTACCCATGGATGTAAAGCTTATAGATTTTACTATAAGCATACAAAATTTCAAAATCAGATACACACAGTAACTAATTCGAAATAGACATCAAATCAGATGCTACAGCCACCACATACCTTGATCTTGAAGCTTCAACTTAGGTGGACTTTCTCTCACTAGAAATAGCTCTTTTCCTCTCTAGATGCAAGGGCGGCAGAGTTTTCCCTATAGATCCTTGCTTGGCCAAAAATGAAGGGGAGGGAGTGCCTATTTATAGCCAAAAATTTGGTTTGAATGGACCAAAATGCCCTTGGTAGCTAGAAGAAGGAGTAAGGGCAATTTTGGAAGTTCAAGTGGACTTTTGCATCATCATTGCATCACCTTATTACATCATCCTTGCATCATGCTTCTAGAAGAGGCCACGTGTCACAAAAATAGTGGAGGAGAAGGAAGATTAGATCATAACCGTCAGATCTAAACTTAGCCCTTAAGTTTCCTCCTATTTTACTTGACCCACATTTCCCTGACTTTCTTTATGGCCTTCTGCGGTTCAGAAAATTCTTCTATCTACTCCATAAATTCCCCTTCATTCTAGAGAGTATCTATGAATTTTCTCAGGCCATAACACTTCCTCTAAGCCTTGTATAAAAGTCATTTACTAAAATACCCTTTTATCGGTATAATCTGCTCTTTAATTTATTAAAGCCATTCCACTGGCCTTTTGGTTGCGAGACTAATTTTATAAATTAGTATAACCTTTCAACCAAGTAATCCTCATTTTTACGTACATTTTTGAGGTCTCTTGCTATTTTAAATAATTACCTCAAACAGCGTACTTTTTACTGGCCATAACCTCATAAATTCCATTTAAGCTATCTCAGGGGTATTTTTGTCTTTTCTCTTCATAGAAGAGTTTTAGAATATTATTTCCCATTTTTTGGGATTTTCTTGGAATTTTCTGTACACTCTTCCATTTTTGCCCTTGCTGGTCATAACTTTTTGAATTTACAGTTTAGTCCCTGCTTGGACTTAACTTCATATAATCCTCTCTTTAAGGCTTCTAACTTAACCTTTAGCCTTTATCTAGTCTCTTTTCTCTCTCTAGGCCTTCGAGACTTTACTGGAGTCTCTGACCTTGATTATACTGAAGCCCCTAAAAAACTTTTACTTTGCAGTTTAGTCCCTAAAACTGCTTTGACTTCCTTTCTCATCTTTGGGACTTCTGCTCAGAAAGGGTCTGGTAGCCTATCCAATTCAGGCTACTTTTGATGCTTCTAGGCCCAAAAGTCTGGATGTTACAATCTTCTTTGTCAAATATTTAATTCTTTCTAATCCAGTAAGTACTTGAGACTTTTATGATGATAATACATCCCGTATAAGTAATGTCTATATATCTTCAGAGCATACACTATCGCTACCAGCTCTAAGTCATGAATGGGATAATTTTCTTTATGTGGTTTAAGCTATCGTGAGATATAAGCAACTACTAAACCTGTTGGAGTTGCCTTTGTCAGACTTCAATGGTTCGACTACTTTTTGTGATTTTATACACTTCTGTTGTTATATTAAACACCTCTCAATTCTAGGGGCCACTTTCTCTCTTGAGATAGGTTTTAACCATATTACCATTTTCTTTATATACCATTGTTCATCATTGTGGTGCTACAGATAAGTGGAATAATAGGACAGACTAATATACTTTGCCAAGTACTCATTGATTGAACCTTATTGAGCTCAAATTGTTTATACTATTTGATGACATTTTCTATGTTTTTCTTACACTTTTTGGCTCATTTTAATGATATTTGTGCTTAATTGAGATTAAGGGTCTTTGTTCTGAGTTATTGTTATTTGAGGGTAAAATTGACATATTTCTGGGACAATCGATACCTCAAACCACTTCTTTTTAATTGAAGAAGAGCCAAGAGTGAAGATCAAGGAAGTCCAGCACACAAGACGCAATGACGCCTCTGCTAGGTTTCACCGTGGCCAGCTTATTTTTTGCCACGGTGAAGAAAAGATTCTCCACTTGAAGATCCCTCTCAACCAAGTTTCACCACGGCGAAGACACCACATCAAGCAGAAGTCTTTCTCAGCTAATGTTCAGTGCGACAAACCTATACCTTCACCGCGAGAAACCCCTCAAATCAGCAACTCAAACCTAAACCATTTTTAGAAATTTTACCTACCCACTCTCATAAACCAACTAGTACACCCTAATACCTGTTTAGAAACCCTGTTTTCATCTAAGTGACATCATTCACACACACCACAGCCTCCATCTCCGTTCTCTCTCATCTTTCTCTCATCTAACCCTAATTTCTTCCATTTTCACTGTTAAACCTCCAATGTGGGAAGCTCAGATTCATTCCTAGTTGAGATGCTTCAGACTTCTATATGTGGCTAGGGGTTTTCCTTCCTTTTGAAGGTGTAGCAATGGATGGAGTTTAATGAGCTAAGAAGGGGAGTAGTTTAATCCTAGTTCAGATATGAATTTATGAGTTTCTAGGTTTATGATTTGTATTTTACAATTGAACTACTTGATTATACTTGTAATCAACTTTGGATTTTCATTTGTGCAATGGATTGGTTTTTATAGAACCTTGAGCTTAAATACATAAAGTTTCATATATGTCAGTTGTAATCTGTTGATTCTCTCTACTTTACATGGTTGTGTTTTGACATTGAGTTGATTTTGATTGCATTTGACCTATTGCATTAATCAATCTTTCTACACACACTAAGAGCACATAATAGGATCTTGAGAAATGGAGTTCATTTATTAGGATTCTGGACCTAAAGAGTACTGTAAGGTTTATTATTTCGAAACTTGGTGATTTCTACTCCCAAATCAATTGATTTTGAACTATGACAGCCTGAGCACACTTTTAAGAGGAACTTCATCATTATTTGTTTATTGTCTACCTCTACTCATTACTTATTTCCCTAAAATCCAAAAACATTTTCTTTATCATTCATTCAATTTACTTAATGATCTCAGAAAACCTAAAACCCCTGTTTATGTTCAAGTTTGCATTGCATGACATTTAAGTCAACTTAGGTCCATTTTGCTAAGGCTCTATTTAAGTAAGACAACCTGAGGTTGCACCCTATAGTGCAATCCTAGGATAAAATTCTTTTGATTTAACCTCCAAGGTCTGGAACAGGTCAGGAAAATCAGAACCCAATTGTTCTACGTTATTTCATATCATTTTAAGGTTTTTTATCATAGATTTTGGCTCCTTTTAATGATAATTGAGCTTAATTTAGACCAAGAGTCCTTGCTTTGAGTTAGTGTCTTTTTTAAGGTAAAATTGTCATAATTGGTTATTAATTATATTGAATTGATTTGTAGGATAATTGATGCTTCAAAGTATTACTTTTCATTATAGGACACTTAGGAATTGGAGCCAAGATCAAGGACTAAGGGATGATACAACACAAGATCAAAGTATCAACATTGGCACACTTCACCATGGCGAAGAGAATTCTTCACCACGGTGCAACTTGAAAATCTAACCAATGATTTCTCAAGCAAGTTTACTATGACCAACTTACAGATTTGCCACGGTGAAATCACAAGATTAGGCAAAGCTCCTCTTGGGATTTCTTTGCCATGGCGAAGTTATACCTACGTCGCTATGAACTCCTCATATCAGCAATGCCAGATTCAGATCAAAACATGAAAATAGAGGGTCTACTCATATGATCCGACCCAAATGGACCCGTTAAACCCTTAGAAGCCCTATTTTCAATTAACAACTCCATTCTATCATCTCCAACATCTCTATTCTCTCATCTTCTTGCCTGTCCACCTTCATCTTCTTTCCTATCCATTTCCTTCACTCCATCTCATTTCCTTCCACTCCCAGCTGCCATGGCTAACAGATTCACTTTGGTTAAAGCTCTTCTTGAAGCTATGAAGGGCTAAGGTTTATCAACTCTTGAAGAATGGTAGAGTGGCATGAGTTTCCAATACTTCAAAGGGGAGTTTAGTTTTAGTCTTTAGTTTTCTAGCTCTAAATTTATGATTTCCTAAGTCTAGGACTTGTAAACTCTTAGTTGGACTCTGGGATTGATACTGTAATTATTGGTTAATGATTATATTTGTAGTTGGATTGATTAATGTAGAATTTTATGCTTAAATATATGTGGTTACATATATGCTTCTTTGTAACTCTTTTGATTCTCTCTCATCTTGCATGGTTGTGTTTTGATACTGAGTTGATTGTGGGTTACATTGAACCAATTGTAGTTATCATTCTTAAATTGCACATTAGGGGAGCTTAACAATGTTTTCATTGATGAAGTTTATTGATTTAAACATTGGACTCAATGAGTTATTAAGGTTGTTATTGAGAAAACCTAATGGATTTGTGAAACTCCTAATATCTTAGGTGAACTATGATTGCCATCAAAACCTTTCTCAAGAGATTCCTATCATTCATTTCGATTCCATCATCATTATCCAAAAATATAGTATCATTGGTTTTGTTTTCATTACATTTAGTTTAGTCACCATTCATTTAAATCTTAAAAACCAAACCCCATTTTATTGTATTGCATGGCATTTAGTCTAGCTTAGGTCATCAATAAAGGCTCCTAAAAGTGAACACGACCCGGATTGCATTGCTATACTGCATCTTGTCACACCTTACTTATATAATATCTTAGAATCCATTTAGAATCCTTTTTTACCACATTGGATGGTTTTGAGCTCAAAAATCTCCTTTAGGACGTTACTTTTCCAAAATTACTGTTCACTATGCAAAATTCAGATTACAGGTCCAACTTTGAAAAATTATAACTAATTCTACAAAAATCGTATGGAGGTGTTCTAAAATTCTACGGAAAGCTCTTTCAATGATCTTTAAGGAAAAAAATACCCAATTGTACTTATTATTACTCAATTTATACAGTTTATTGGATAACGATTACTGTTTATTTGGTAAAATCTGGACTTTCCATATTCTGTGCCTAAACTTTGGAAATTCATATCTCCTTGTGTACACATCCAAAAGAGGTGATTTACCTCTCATTTTAAATCTTGGGATATGTACTATGAGACTGCCAAAACTCATGACTTAACTCATTCGTTTGATAGGTCAAACTATAGTCCAAAACTAACTGCTGCAAGACCTACGTTTTATCCCTTAACTAACTTTTGCATTAATTCTTTTAATTTCTTTGACATACATAACATGGGCTTACTCTTTCCATTCATACTCATGCACTTTTATTCATGCCATAAATATCATAAACACATACATTGAATTGATGGCATTCATAACATAAATTTACAACATAGGAGAATTATATATTGAACATAATCTCAATCATTAACGTCAATAATTGTCCGCTTTCTTCTCCTTGCTTCTGATGCCATTAGTGCCCATCGTTGATTGACCTAAATGGTTGGTTAGGGAGGGGTAAGATTTGGGAGAATGTCAGTAGCAAATAATACCATATTAATCATGCTAGATGGATGCTAATGCACTACACGTAACTTGTTTATTCTCTTGTTAATTAGTGACATATTAGCATGCTCAAAGCTAACTTCTTGATGCGTGGCCATGGAGATATAATCTACTCATCATGAATAGCAATTACAGCAGTCAAAACATGTCACAATAACATTCAATAACATGTAAACGGCAACACACAAGCATACAACATCAAGCAATGAAAATAGGTAAGTTCACTACCTTGCACCTCAAGCTTTCCTCTTACTTTTCCTTTCACTCCCTTGACTTTCCAACAATGTGGGTATTTGGTCAACATCACCAAACATCCTCTTGGATTTTCCAAAGGTCCTAAACATAGTCACATTGGTCATACAATCCATTAGGACCTCTAGATTACATAAAGTTCAAGACTAGCTCTCTTGAACCTCAACCCCTTTCTCTTGCTTTTAGGGTTTCCTTTCTAGCTTTTCTAACATAAGTCTCATCATTTTCTATCCTTAAGATCTATTTCTTATCAATTAGGACCACTTTAGGGCTTTAGATTCAAGAATATCGGATACTGTTCAAGCAGAAACTCCAGAATTTTCGCTTAACTTTGAAAATTCATAATTAATTCTATAAAAATCAAAATTGAGTGGTTCCAAGTCCCACTGAAATCTCCTTAAGTTAAATTTAAAGAAAAAATAGTTTTAGGAACCAATTCTATGCTGAACAGTACCGGAATTGTACGGAACTCGACACTCTTCCAAAAGTTCAACACTGTTTCAGATTTCAAACTCTAACTTTGAAAAATCACCATAAATCGTACACATATCCAAATAAAGTTTTCTACCCATGGATTTAAAGCTTATATAGTTTGATTTAAGCATGCCAAATTTCAGAATCAGATACAAAAAGTAACTTATTTGAAACAGGCATCAAATCATCACATAATTCTTCCAATTTCCACATAGATCTACTTGAAACAACCTCGAATCAATGTGTTCTAACCAAGTTTAACATCAAAATCATTCTCCTTTAACTCTTATTAATTTTGGCCAGCACCTTGGCCTAAGGGAAACCAAACTTTTCAACCATAAAAACCAAAGATTCAAAGCAAGAAACAAGAGGAAACAACTTACTAACCTTAGATCTAAACTTGGTTGATCAAAGTAGGTGTCTTCCTCTTGATTTAAGCTTCAAGAATCAAAATTGCAAGAGTTTCCCCTAGTTTTCTTCAGCTTGGCCGAAAATGTGAAGGAGGGAAGGTCTATTTATAGCCAAAAAATTTGGCTTGAATGGACCAAAATGCCCTTGTAGCTAGAAGAAGGAGTAAGGGCAATCTTGGAAGTTCAAGTGGACTTTTGCATCATCATTGCATCACTTTCTTGCATCATGCTTACCTCATTCTTCTAGAAGGTGCCAAGTGTTAAAAATGTGGTGGAGGAGAAGGGAGATTAGATCCTAGTCGTTGGATCAAACTTGTTTAATAAGTTTCCTCCGAATTTACTTGGCCCACGTTTCTTCGGCTTTCTTTATGGCCTTCCGGAGCTCAGAAAATTCTTCTGTCTTCTCCATAAATTCCCTTCTAAAGAATATCTATGAATTTTTTTAGGCCATAACACTTCCTTTAAGTCTTGCGTAAAAATTTATTTACTAAAATAAAATACCCTTTTATCGGTAAAACCGGCTTTTTAATTTATTAAAGCCAATCCATTGGCCTTTTGGTTGCGGGACTAATTTTATAAATTAGTACAACCTTTCAACTATTTAACCTCATTTTTGTATACATTTTTGAGATCTCTTGCTATTTTAACTAATTACCTCGAACGGTATACTTTGTACCGGCCACAACCTCATAAATTCCATTTAAGTTGTCTCAGGGGTATTTTCGTCTGTTCTCTTCACAGAAGAGCCTTAGAATATTATTTCCCATTTTCTAGGATTTTCTTGAAATTCTCTGTATACTCTTCCATTTTTACCCCTGTTGGTCATAACTTTCTGAATTTACGATTTAGTCCCTGCTTGGACTTAGCTTCATATAATCCTCTCTTTGAGGTTTCTAACTTAACCTTTAGCCTGTATCTAGCCTCTTTTCTCTCTCTGGGCCTTCGAGACTTTACTGGAGCCTCTAACTTGATTATACTTGAGCCCCTGAAAACTTTCACTTTGCAGTTTAGTCCCTGAAACTGCTTTGACTTCCTTTCTCATCTTTGGGACTTCTGCTCAAAAGAAGTCTAGTAGCCTATCCAATTCAAGCTATTTCTGGTACTTCTAGGCCTAAAAGTTTGGATGTTACACATCTCTTGGATCTGGTTATAAATTTCTTGCATTTGACCCCAAGGCATAACGACACGGTCAAATAATGGTGCTGTTGTCGAGGAGCCATTAAGTGGTTTCCTAGACTACTTAATTGTCAACTTTGGTTGATTAGGGTTTTGTGAGCCTCTTAGGTTACATTTTTGCATTGTGCATATAGGTTTTGTATTGCATAAAAATTTTGAGATATACAAACAAAGATCTTGATTTTGATTTTGATTTTTCCATATAGTTTCATACATTTCATAGCATTCTTTGTATTTTTTGAGTTTTCTACTGCTTTGTGTTTTTACTGCATTGTTCTGGTTTTCTTGCTATCTGTGACACTTCGCTGCTGCCAGCTCCTTGTTTTACCACAACCAACTTATCATATTTTAGTGAGAATCCCTCTCGAGACACTTCGTCACGGCCAACTTTGTGTTTTGCAACGGCGTAGCGTGTTATACCAGATTGTATTCTCCCCTCTTGGGTAGCTTTGACGTAGTAAGCCCTTCCTTTAGCCGTGGTGAATGGTCCCCTGTTTTAAAAAAAATTTTAGCTTATAACCTTATTTATTTTTTAGGTTAGGCTTAAAAACCTTTTTGGGATTTAATTGTTTTACTTTCTTATTGCTTGGTTTAATAATAATTTAGGTCTATCTGATCACCCTTCCTCTTTTATAGGCGACAATACTCTAATGGGTAATGATTTCTCTCAAGGATTTAATCCCACACAGTAAGAATCGGATCTTTTCAAGCACACATTCATCATAGAGAACATGGTGGGACTTATCAAGGATATGTATCCCCTATTCTCACTATAACCGTGGCCATGAGTGGATGAATGACCCTCCACATTGCTCTTACCATACTTCTTTATTCCATTCATACCTAAATCAATATCCACCACCAGAACCACATTATGACTTATTACCTCCACCATACAATCCACACTTTGAACAATTTCCTTCACATCATCCATATCATGAGCCAAACATTACATCACATGAACCCTACTACCAATACACTTCTTCATCTCACCAACCATTTCATGAACCATCACCATCATTCCATCTATGTCACACTTTATACCTTGACCATTCTCATTATATGATCCCTCCTTTGAACCACCTCCTCTACTAAATGAATGCTACTACCAACCCTCGTCCCAATCCATATACCAACCCCTTTCCCAATCTTATAAACATCAATTCAGTGAACCTGACCCATTTCTCACTATTCCTAAGAATGGCCAGATATGATTTTTAATGGAAGCGTATGGTCAGTTGAATTCATACTACCATAGATTACTTGAAGAGGTAGAGATATCTGGAATCTCTAAGGAATCAGAGGAAGAGTTAGAAGAATATCAGAGTGTATTAGGCAAGTTCTTGAGTGATATAGTGCAAATTGAGTCTGAGATTGGGAAGGATAAATCAAAGTGTCCAGATTCACTCATACAAGAGACCCAGATACAGCAAGAACATCTACAAGCTCACAAGGACTTATGCCCTATATTAGGTAGTATTGCTCCTCTTCTTGAGGAGATTAACCTTTGTACTATAACTACTATTCCTATTGAAGTTATTGATGATGTGAGTGATGATGAGGTGGATGAGGAAATCATAGTTGAATCGCCTCATGTGTTTAAAAATGAAAATTCTCACTTGAATACTTCTAATAGTAGTTGTTTAGCTGATGATGTTACTTGCACTATCACAGCATCTTTGTGTGAAGAACATGTTTCTCTTTCTAGTGCTAGATTTGATGGTAAAATTGATTCTGATATGAATGGACCTTTATCTTGTTTTTACAATGCTTACACTATATGCATGGATTGCATTGATAACAAAAATGATATACTTTTGAGTGGTAAAAGCAGAACTTTGGTAAAGTGTGTGCATTACCTTGTAGTACTGAAAGTGCCGAAAATATGGAGCATGATGTTGATGTGAATTGCCTGGAAGATGATTCTGTGGAAAAAATGTAAACCTAACCATCACATTAAGAATCAAATTCATTATAATCCCAATGAGTTTGTAGCTTCTAATAATGTTGAGAAAGGCCTTAAACTTTCAATTGATAAAATCATGAATATCAGTAAGTCTTTCCAACAAGTTTTATCTTGTGATTTGCCTCCTAATTTATCTTGGATTGTAAATAATAGTTTGCATAAATCTTTTTGTTCTTTCTTTTCTCCCCTTTTACACATTACCTCTTGTGAATGTGATAGTGATGTATTGTACTCCAACAACTGTCATTTGGATTCTTCAGCTTCCATTTCACAGAAACTTGAGTTTTTCAAAAATTTAAATAAAAATTTGACTCCTACTGATGGGAATACCATTGATTTCCTTGGTTGTGATAGTTACTTCGAGAGATTAAATTCTAAGCTATCTTTATTTCATTTTTATTCTCTTTATGTTCCTATTTTTGGATGTGGTATTACTGTTGGTTCTACTTGCTTGCAAAACTCCATACTACCACTATCAAGGAAAATCAATAAAGCAGAAGTGAGCACATGGAAGAAATACATGTATCTCATCCGGGATGAGAACTTCTCCTATAAGAGTCTAAAGAGCTTTCATCTTTAAGGTTGTCCCTTTCCTTCCTTAACTCTTATCTTTTGAATTATTGCTTGTTTTGTGACATAAGTGTGGGGGAGGGACATATCCCATAGCAAAAGTAGTTTATTTAGTTTTCTTTTCCTCCCTTTTTGGTTTTGGTTTCTCTTGTTTAGGGTTGTACTATAATTTTGCATTAGGGACAATGCAAGATTTAAGCATGGGGGATATATTGATATTCGGTGATTGTGTTGTGTTCTTCTATGTTTATTGAAAATCTAGTTTTCTAAACAAATTTTTTTTCAAAATTTTGATTGATTCTTGAACTTAATATGAAGATTTTGAGTCAAAATTTTTGAAAAATAGTGCTTCAATTAACTTACACTTGAATTTGTGTATTCTTGGACTTCGGTAACTGTTTTTGAACTTGCATTGATACTCATGAGAATTGCTATTTGTTCAAAGTTGATTGTGCTAGTTTCATTCGTCACAATTCCTCAAGCTTGCTTTTATATTGATTGAGTTAATGTATTGTGATTAATCTGGAGTACGATTAATCTTTATCCATGAGCATTTGAGATTTAGCCTTGTTGAAAGATTCTTTGAGCCTAATTTTTATTCATAGTGAGTTGTATCCACTCACATCTTCTACTTTCTAGAACTTGTTCCAATTCTTAATCAAGACTTAGTTGTATTGATATGATGAGCATTATAGAGCCATTCTTTTCTAAACCCTTACATCCCAAACACAAACCCACATGATTTTATCTATTGCTAACCATTTGAGCCTTCGTCTTTTCTTAAGTGCCAAGAGATGCATTATACATTCAAGTTTCCAACATTTTTACAATTACATTTATGATGTGTTAAACTTTGTCTTCTTGGGTTTGGAATTGCCAAAAAAAATGAGAAAAGAAATAGAAAAAGGTAAAGAAATAGAAGAAAATGTTTGAGAAAGGCCAAAAAAAGAAAGATAAACATAAATGGTACGAAAAGAATAAAGTTTTGAAATAAGGCAGCTCATTGGTGGTTTGAAGAACAAAGTTTTGCTTTTAGAGAAATAGAGTAAATGTTAGTTGGAAACCTTTTTAAAATGTTTGGTGCTTAGTCATTTCATATCTTTTCACCTCATTTCTTTACAATTAGCCCTTTCGATCATCATCACCTTAAAAGTCCTCTTGATCATTGCATTCATGCATTAGAAGTGGAGAGGTAGGATTTTAACAAGCTTATAGTAAAGTGTTGATTAAGTGGATTTGAGAGAGAATTACCCCAACTCAGTGAGCAAAAGTGAAACAGTTTATATCTTGAGTGTTTTCTCTTTTGCTCTTTTCCATTACATTGATTGTACTCAACTTTAATCCCTTCTCATTAATTTGGATTACTAAAACTGCTTGTTTAAAGAGTTGGCTTAATGACATTATCACTTTCTTACTTTGAAGTCATAGAGATTCCCATTTGCATCGATACTATTCTCTTGCTTCAGTATTGTATTGCCTTTGTCTACGAGTACAAACGTTTAAGTATGGGGAATTTGATTGAACCCAATTATTCTATGTTATTTCATATCATTTTAAGGGTTTTTATCGTAGATTTTGGCTCCTTTTAATGATAATTGTGCTTAATTTAGACTAGGAGTCCTTACTTTGAGTTAGTGTCTTTTTGAGGCTAAAATTGTTATAATTGGTTATTAATTGTATTCAATTGATTTTTAGGATAACTGATGCTCAAAGCATTACTTTTCATTGCAGAACGCTTAGGAATTAGAGCCAAGATCAAGGACCAAGGGATGACACAACACAAGAATTCTCTTCGCTACAGCGCAACTTGAAAATCTCACAAGTGATCTCTTGAGCAGAGTTCACCGCGACCAACTTACGGCTTTGCTGTAGTGAAATCACAAGATTAGGCGAAGCTTCTCTTGGGAATACTTTGCCGCGGTGAAGTAATACCTGCATCGTGGCAAACTTCTCATATTAGCAATGCTAGATTCAGATCAAAACACAAAAATAGAGCATCTACTCATATGATCCGACCTAGATGGACTCCTTAAACCCTTAGAAACCTTATTTTCGATGAATAACTCCATTCTATCATCTCCAACACCTTTATTCTCTCATCTTCTTGCTTCTTGATTGAACCCAATTGTTCTATGTTATTGAAGGGAATTGAAAGACGACGCGCAGCGGAAAACGACATAAAATTTTAAAACTTTCAATCCCTTTCCCGGATCTACCGATCGCGTTTAAGTCAGGTAGTAAGAAGCATTACCTTCAGGCGTTCGATTTCCTGGTGACTCGATGATTCGGCCGTTCAGGATGCTTCTGCTCGCCTCCTTTGTCGTTCGAAGTCGACAACTCCGGTCGGCTTCCTCTACCGGTATCCACACGAGTAGCCCTCAACCTCGAACGGCGTGCTAGCGCCTATGTCCGTCTAGGGTTTTCGAAATCCGTCCTCTCTCCTCTCTTAGGCCGTCTCTTATCTGTCAGTTCTCTCACTCTTAAACCCTAGCTCCTCATATCAAATATATAGGATGCTATATAGGTTTAATTAATAATATTTAATTTCGAAATTAACTCTAAATTAATTCCGAAATTAATACAATATCAAATATTGCCTAATCAGATAAGAGAACAATTAAATAAATATGGTTTAAATTAAATCCGTCTCACAGATTTAATTCACTTATTTATTTAATAAAGAGATGACGGAATTTATATATTTAATTTATCCTTATAAATTAATATCTCTTATATTTATATATATATACGAATTTATATATATATATATACACGTCCACCCTATTTATTCATTGAATCTGGACATATCTTAGATTCAATGAATCTGGACATCATAACTCGTGTTGGGCTATTTTGTGTGCGACCCTGTAGGCCCATATGAAGTTGGCAGTGGGCCATTAACTATAATGACTCACAAGTCGTAAGCGGTCTCTAGCAAGACATCACGACTACCCAAAACATATGAGGATCATTGAACGATGCAACCTTTCATACAACCATATCACGTCCCTTTTGTCACACGACATTTTGGTCATGGATGAGGCATGGAGAACGTCATCCTCCTATTCATGACCGTTACTTTCTCGATCCCTGAGTAGTCTGAGTATAGAAACGGAACTACCTTTCCATTATAGTATGGCCATACATTTCTCAGACTCACTCATCGAGGGGCCCAGTAATGTCTCTCTATGAATGTGAGGGACAAATTCCATCTTGACCATTCACATTCCTCCGCATGAAAAACCACTAAGCCTGAACATAGTCTTTATGATCACTCGGTCAAAAGTGACTTTTGACTAGGTCAAAGCTAAGCGTTTCTCATGTAGGAATCCATGATGATCTCAGGTCAAAGGGCATAGTGACGTGGTTTGTATATGAGAGAAGCTTATGACTTAACCCATGCAGCTCTCTCATAGCGGGTCGGTCCAACACCTTGTACTCTTACATGTGCCTATGACTTTAATTTATATCTCTATATATCTTTAAAGTCTTACTGGTCTTATTTCATCTTTGCTCCCACATAGATGACCGACCAGGGACATTTAGGATAAACCATGAGTTATCCAAGGATAGTCATCACAGTAAACATGCAAATAATATGATAACTTAATTAATAAATTCATAAATTAACAATGTTCAAAACAGAATGATTGGCCCCTAGGGCACAATTTCCAACAGTTATTTCATATCATTTTAAGGGTATTTATCATAGATTTTGGTTCCTTTTGATGATAATTGTGCTTAATTTAGATTAAGAGTCCTTACTTTGAGTTAGTGTCTTTTTTATGCTTAAATTGTCATAATTGGTTATTAATTGTATTCAATTGATTTCTAGGACAATTGATGCTTCAAATTGTTACTTTTTATTGTAGGATACTTGAGATTGGGGCCAAGATTAAAGACTCAAGGCACAAGATGCAGAGAGGAGCCTCTGCCATAGTTCGCCGTGGCACACTTCTTCCTTCGCCGCGGCGAACGTCGCCGATCAAAGAGGAAAGCTCTTTGCCATGGTTCGCCGCGGCGAACCCCTCGTATCAGCAAATTTCAGACCCGACCATTTCGGGAAAATCTGACCTACCCACATCTAGGAACCGACCCATACACGTCATTTTCGGGTTAGAAACCCTATTTTGGGTATAGGTGAGGTTAGACATAAGGAGGTAGCCACCACTTACGTTTTCTATCATCATCTCTTCTCATCTTTCCCACAGAACCATAATCCTCCATCTCCATCTCCTTCACCTTCCATTTTCCTACACTTCTTCTTCATCCACTTTCATTTCCTTCATCTCCTGACTGTTATGGCTGAAGATTTACCTTTGGTTGGAGCTGATTCCAAGGCTACGATGAGCTGAGCTTTTCCAACTCTTGAAGATGGTGGAGTAGCATGAGTTTCCAAGTTTTAAAGGGGAGTTTTAGTTTTAATCTTTAGTTTCTAGCTATGTGTTTATAATTTCCTAGGTATAGGAGTTGTAAAGTCTTAGACACTTTGGTTAATTATGTAATCATTGGTTAATGATTAACATTTGTAATTTGGATTGATTGATGTTGAATTTTGTGTTTAAATATATGTAGTTGCATATATGCTTATTGTAACTCTCATGATTCTCTCCTATCTTGCATGGTTATGTTTCGGTACTGAGTTGATTGTGTGTTACATTGAGCCAATTGCATGATCATTCCCAAATTACACATTAGGGAAGCTAAACAAAGCTTACATTAATGAGTTCATTAATGTAAGCTTTGGACTCAATGAGTTATTGAGGTTCTTATTAAGAAAACCTAATGGATTTTGAAACTCCCAATATTTAAGTGAACTATGATTGCCATCAAAACCATTTTCAAGAGATTTCCTATCAATCATTTCCATTACATCATTATTATCTTAAAACACTAAAAACATAGTATCTTAGGTTTGTTTTCATTGCATTCAGTTCAGGCACTATTCATTTAATGTTAAAAACCCAAAAGCCCCTTTTCATTATATTGCATGGCATTTAGTCTAACTTAGGTAATTAATTAAGGCTCCCAAGCGTGAAACGACCCGAGTTTGCTGATTGAACCCAATTATTCTATGTTATTTCATATCATTTTAAGGGTATTTATCATAGATTTTGGCTCCTTTTGATAATAATTGTGCTTAATTTAGATTAAGAGTCCTTACTTTGAGTTAGTGTCTTTTTTAGGGTAAAATTGTCGTAATTGGTTATTAATTGTATTCAATTGATTTCTAGGACAATTGATGCTTCAAATTGTTGCTTTTTATTGTAGGACACTTGAGAATTAGAGCCAAGATTAAAGATCAAAGCATTACACAACATGAGAGTTTCTAAGAAAATGTTGTGCTGTGGCAAAAAGTCAGAAAATGTGCATCAGTGGCTATTCTGGAATAGTTCACCGGGGCAAACTTTTGAGTTCGCCGCGGCAAACTCTCAAAATCTCACTACATTTCCTCTCTGGAATAGTTCACCGAGGCAAACTCTCTCGTATCAGTAACGTCATATTCGGATCCAGAACGCAAAAATGGACCTTCTACTCATATGATCCGACCTAGATGGACACTTAAAACCTTTAGAAACCCTATTTTTGACGAATCACTCCATTCTATCATCTCCAACACCTCTATTCTCCCATCCTCTTGCCTCTCCATCTCCATCTTCTTCCCCTTCCATTTCCTACACTCTTTCTTCATCCCACCTCATTTCTTTCATCTCCTGACTGCTATGGCTGAAGATTTAACTCTGGTTGGAGCTGATTCCAAGGCTATGGTGAGCTAGGGTTTTCCAACTCTTGAAGATGGTGGAGTAGCATGAGTTTCCAAGCTTCAAAGGGGAGTTTCAGTTTCAATCTTTAGTTTCTACCTATGTATGTATGATTTCCTAGGTCTAGGATTTGTAAATTCTTAGTGAGACACTTTGGTTGATTCTGTAATCATTAGTTAATGATTTACATTTGTAGTTTGGATTGGTTGATGTTGAATTTTGTGCTTAAATATATGTGGTCACATATATGCTTCTTTGTAACTCTCATGATTCTCTCCTATCTTGCATGGTCATGTTTTGATACTGAGTTGATTGTGGGTTACATTGAGCCAATTGCATGATCATTCTCAAATTACACATTAGGGAAGCTTAACAATGTTTTCATTAATGAAGTTCATTGATTTAAACATTGGACTCAATGAGTTATTGAGGTTGTTATTAAGAAAACCTAATAGATTTGTGAAACTCCCAATATCTTAAGTGAACTATGATTCCCATCAAAACCATTTTCAAGAGATTTCCTATCATTCATTTCTATTCCATCATTATTATCTTAAAACACCAAAAATATAGTATCTTAGGTTTGTTTTCATTGCATTTAGTTTAGGCACCATTCATTTAAATCTTAAAAACCTAAAACCCCATTTCATTGCATTGCATGGCATTTAGTCTAGCTTAGGTAATTAATAAAGGCTCCCAAAAGTGAAACAACCTGAGTTTGCACTATACTGCATAGCTTAGATTTATTTTTGATTGAGAACCCCAAGGCGAACAAAAAGGCTCTCGTCATTTGTACTACACTGCATAGCTTGGATTTATTTTTGATTGAGAACCCCAAAGCGAACGACAAAAAGGCTCTCGTCAAGTGGCGCCGTTGCCGGGGAGCCAAGAAATTGGTTCTCTAGGTTAGCTTGTGCTAATTGGTTGTCAATTGAAGTTTTGATCTTTTTGGGTAGCATCTTAGGTAGTTTAGTTGCATATTTGTTCATAGTATAGGTTTTCATCTTGCATAGCATCAAAATTTTTGGAAATACAAACAAATATACTGATTTTCTTGATTTTCAGCATCTCTCACGTTGCATCAGTGGAGTCCAGTATCTGATAAGCATTCTGTGACACTTCACCGCGGCCAACTTGCTCCTTCGCTGTGGCCAACTATCTGAAATACCAAAGGATTCCTCTCGGGATACCTTCGTCGCGGCACACCTCTTCTTTCGCTGCGGCCAACTCCCTGCAATCAGATATCTGGTCGCCTGGGTCAACATTCGCCGCGGCCAACCTCTGCTTTCGCCGTGGCAAACTCTTCTTGAAAATTTTGAAACTTACACTTTTTGCTTCTTTTTTTGTGCATACATACTCATACTCACCCATACACTTGCATACTTACCCATACACTTGCATTCATCACATTGCATGCTTTTAGTTGACTTTGTGTGCTGCAAGTCAATTTTGTTTGCTCTTTCTCTTGTGACTTTTATCTTGCATGCCACGAAAAACAAAACTTGTGCCCTATAACCTTGAGATTGAGAGAAGACTCAAAGAGATAAGAAGAGAGAAAAGAATTGAGGGGACAAGTGAGTTGGTGATTGAGCAAGAGAATATTTCTGTGGAATCTAGCCTATCTAGTAGTGAGAGTGAGCCTACTGACCAAGAGATAATGGCCGAATTACCACAAAACCAACCTAATCCTAACCTGAATGCTAATCAAGTGAGGAATGGTGGTAATGGTGAACAAGAAAGAGTAGGAGAAAATAATGGACACCCTAGGAGAAGAACAATTAGGGAAGCCACAACTTCTGATGTAAATTTTGATCCTTTTACTGCGGCTTGTCCAAATTTTGAAGTTAACTTTGAGATTAAGGGTTTATTGATTAACTCTCTTCCTAAATTTCATGGCTTGACAGGAGAAGACCTATACCTCCATCTGCAATCTCTTTCCATGATTTGTCAGAGTATGAAGCCTGTGGGAGCATCATTGGACCAAGTGTTATGGAAGGTTTTTCATCTATCCTTGGAAGGAAAAGCTAGAGAATGGTACATGAGCCTCCCAAGACATGTAGCTGGTGCATACCACAGTTGGGGGAACTTAAGGAAGGCATTTCTGGAGAAATACTTTTCGGCTTCTCGTACTTCATCAATGAGGAAGGAGATTTATTCTGCCAAGCAAGACTATGATGAATCTCTCTATGATTACTGGAATAGATTTCAGGACCTACTTTCAAGATGCCCACATCATCAAATTCCAGATGAACAACTGGTACAGTACTTCTATGATGGGTTGAAGAACCAAGAGAAGGGTATGTTAGATGCTGCATCGGGAGGATCTTTGATAGACTCCACTGCTGAGGAGGCTTGGGATTTGATAAAGAAGATGGCCCTGAATCATCAACAATCTGGTGTGAGAGATACTAGAGGAGTGCATGAGGTGGGAGCTGCTTCGATGCATAGTAGGAGAATGGACGCTTTGGAATCAAAAGTAGATTCTTTGGGAAGCAAAGTGACATCTCAATTGTCTTTTATCACTGCTGAATTGAAGAATATGAGTGTGCATCGCCCATCCGCTCCTATGGACATTACAGCGCCTAGTTGTGAAACATGTGGATCAGTCATGCATATTTCTAGCGTTTGTCCAAACCGCTATGAGGAAGTGTCTGCAGTCTTCCAAGGCCGTCCAAATCAAAAGTGGGACCCCTACTCCAACACTTACAACGAGGGATGGAAAGCAAACCCTCGATTTGGCTGGAGGAATGATGATAGTAGACCTCCAAACAGATTTTAAAAGAGTAAAGGAGCTAGTCCATCTTCAAACCAGTTCCAAAACCAATCTCAAGCCCTAACTGTCCCACCTAAGGATGAAAGAAATCAACTCCTACAAAATATGATGGCCTTAATAAAGGAAGAAAGGGCTGCTAACGCTACTCAATTCAACTCCTTAGCTTCACTAATTCAACAAGACTCATCCAAGAATGATGCTAGATTTAGTGCTTTGGAAAAGAGGATGGAGCAATAGGAGACTAAATCTGAGAACATCAACTCCTATGTAACTCAGTTGTCCAACAACATGAGTGAGCAATAAGCAAGGAGCAGTGGCGCAATCCCCTCCAACACTGTTATCAATCCTAAGGGCTTGAATGCTATTACCCTTAGGAGTAGGAAGCAAGTGAATTTTAGAGAAAAGGAGGATGAAGTTATAGATAAGGAAATCTTGTGTGATGAGCTGCCACAAGCACCTTCAAAAGTGAAGCATTTTGAAAGCTCCAAGGAGAAGAGGCTAAAGCTGAAAGAAGCCTCAAAAGAACATGATGGCAAGGGTAAAACTGGAATCTGAGCCAAGCAATCATGGAGCCTCAAGCAAGGAAGATAAGGAGGTAAACATCAATGAACTACCTTTCCCTAATGCTTATTTGAAAAATGTGAAAATGGGTAAGGAGAGGCAAGATCATGAGTTGCTTGAGACATTTAGGAAAGTAGAAGTGAATATACCCTTGCTTGACCTGATTAAAAAGATTCCTAAGTATGCTAATGTCTTAAAAGAATTATGCACTCAAAAGAGGAGATTTAAACCTAATGAAAGAGTCCAATTACCCTCTAATGTGTCTGCATTGTTTAAACCCCAAATTCCTGTAAAGTGTCAAGACCCTGGATCTTTCACTATCCCTTGCACCATAGGAAAGGTTACTACAGGGGGAGCCTTGTTAGATCTAGGTACAGCCATTAATGTCATGCCTAAGTCCGTATACACCTCTCTAGGAGTCAAGACTCTTAAGTCTACTACTGTTGTGCTCCAATTAGCTGATAGGACTATTAGGTATCCTGAGGGCATTATTGAAGACATTTTAGTCCAAGTTAAGGGATTGGTGTTTCCTACTGATTTTTATGTGCTTGACATGTCTTCTGAACTTGTAAATGACACTACACTCATCCTTGGTCGACCTTTCTTAAGGACTGCTAATACCTTGATTAGCATGAAAGAGGGCACCATAACTATGGAGGTGGGTGATAACAAAGTTTCTTTTAACATGTATGAAGCAATGAAACATCCTTTTGAGGACTATTCACTTTTGGGGGTTAACATGATAGTCATTGCTGTTGAGGATGCTTGTTCTGAAGTTGAATTACAAAATGACTCTTTCTATTATGATATTTACACTGATGAATCTATTGATGAGAATGAATCCATTTCTTCCTTTTCATCTCTTTACTCTACACCTTTTACTTGCTCATGTAGTGGTGATGTTACATGTCTTGATTGTACTGTGGTTAATTGCATGCTTTCTATCCCACACACATTTTCTGTTTCCTCCCTTGACTCCAAAGTAGACTTTGATTCCTCTATTATCAGTGATGATTCCCTTGGGGAAAGGTTTCCTGTTGTTGTTTCAAATATGGAGGAAGAAGTTATGGAGGAGAATCCCTCTAAGGCAGTTGCTGTAGATCAACTAGAAGTTAGTTCAACGCTTGGAGAGGAAGTTAACTACAAGGCTGAGGAATTATCATTGGTTGAAGGAAAGGGGAGTAATCTGTTCTCTCTTGAAATTCATAAATTGATTCCTTCTATTGTGCAACCACCTACACTTGATTTGAAACCCTTACCTCCTACTTTCAAATATGCTTTCCTTGAGTCTAATGAACAACTACCTGTTATAATTGCTAACTCACTATCTGAGAGTGAGGAAGAGAGACTCTTATCTGTTTTGAGGGAGCATAGAAGGGCAATAGGTTGGACACTAGCAGATATACTTGGAATTAGTCCTGCTGTGTGCACACATAGAATTTTACTGAATGAGGAATCAAAACCAGTGAGACAACCCCAAAGAAGATTGAATCCTCTCATATTAGATGTAGTTAAGAAAGAAATTACTAAATTGTTGAGTGCTGGGATAATATATCCAATTTCTGATAGTGAGTGGGTCAGTTTGGTGCATGTTATGCCAAATAAGAGTGGGGTAACAGTAGTAAGGAATGAAAGGGATGAGTTAATTCCTACAAGGGTTCAAAACTCATGGCGTGTGTGTATAGACTATAGGAGACTTAATGATGCAACACATAAGGATCACTTTCCTATACCCTTTATTGACCAAATGTTGGAGAGACTAGTTGGCAAATCACATTACTGCTTTTTAGATGGCTTTTCTGGCTATTTTCAGGTACCCATAGCCCCCGAGGATCAGGATAAGACCACTTTCACATGCCCCTTTGGTACCTTTGCTTATCGAAGGATGCCATTTGGGTTATGTCAATTTGATAAACCTTGTCGCTAGGTAATCAAAGTTTTACTAGGGAAATGCAGCAAGTGAGACATTACCTAGGTCATTCTTCTCAAGGAGCCTTAAGTTGTATTCCAATTCTTAACAATTCACTTTTAATTATCAAATTACCAAGATGGAAGCTTGAGTTTCAAAAAAGAGAAATGGAAACAAGAAACAAATCTAATGAAAGGTAAAATGCAAAAGAAGATTCAGATAAGAGATAGTAGTTCCCCTAGCAATTTATCCAACCTTCCTTGTTCAATCTTATAATGTGGAGTGTTTTAATGTCAATTGAATGAATAGATTCAGCTACTACTCAAATCTCTCTAAACACAGATCAGAAACAACTATCTTACTAGATTCATTGT
Organism: Neltuma alba; assembly: GCF_004799145.2. Lineage (NCBI taxonomy): Eukaryota > Viridiplantae > Streptophyta > Magnoliopsida > Fabales > Fabaceae > Neltuma > Neltuma alba. Next base: position 82,644 of record NW_021635350.1, read on the forward strand.
TTTGGTCTGTGAGAAGGAACATCAATTGACAAGAACACTTGAGAAGCAAGTTGCAATTCTCTAAGAATGATCACAACTGTGAATCATCAATATATTCAACCAAAATTCAGATTTACAGAACAACAGTCCAAGTAAAAATGAATTAGATTTACAAATCAACAGAGAATCCTCTATTCAACTGAATTAAAGGACACAACTCACATTTGAATGTTCAATCAGATCTAAATTCCAAGAAACATAAATCTGATCATCCAACCTTCATTCTAACCACAAATGTTCAACTGAAACAAATGAACCATAGAATAGAAAGTAGAAACTAGATCTGAATGACTCCCTGTTCAACTCTATGAACTCAGGTCAGCTTCATTGCTAGAAGAACTTAGAAATTCAGCTACTCATACTCTAGATTAGGGTAGGAACAGCTAGAATTGATGAAAGATTCATGATTGATCGGTGGAAATTGATGAATTTGGATGAAAATAGAAGAGAGAAATTAGAGAGGGTGGAGGGAACAAGAAAATCGCATCTGGAGGGAGAATGAGCAACTGAAAATCTGGTCTCTCGTTGAAGCGGGCGACTCTACATTTAAATCTGGAATTTTTCATCATCCGCCGCGACGCCTTCGTCTATCCGCCGCGGCGCCTTCGTCTATCCGCAGCGGTGCCTGGCCTGTACGGTGCCGTTTTGATTAGTGATCCTGAGCTTCATATAAATACCAATCCGCCGTGGCGCCTCGGTCCATCCGCCGCGGCGCTTTTTACCAAGAGTCCCCTTGGAAATCCGCCGTGGCGCCTCAGACAGAACTGAAACTCCCTGAAATTCACACCAAAGAGGGATCAAAAGTACACACATATAAAATCATATAAAAACATGTAAAAACACCTGCAAAACCTCACAATTCCTCTCACCAACTCTTATGCACAATAGAAGCTAATTATGCCCAAAGTATGCAAATATAGATGGCAAAAACATGAGTTTAGGGCTAGAAATGTATGCAAATAATGAGACTTATCAGTAACGCTCCAGGCACCTTTCAAAGGTGCATGATGGCGATTTTTAGTGACCTTTTAGAACACAATATGGAGGTCTTCATGGATGATTTTACGGTTTATGGGGAGAGCTTTGATCAGTGCCTAAATAGCCTAAGGCAAGATTTAGAGAGATGCATAGCCAAAAATCTTGTTTTGAACTTTGAGAAATGTCATTTCATGGTGGGCAATGGCATAGTGTTAGGTCACCTTATCTCTAGTAAGGGGATTGAGGTTGATAAGGCTAAAATTGAAGTTATATCATCTTTGCCTTACCCCACTTGTCTGAAAGACTTGAGATCTTTTCTTGGGCATGCAGGGTTTAATAGACGCTTTATTAAAGATTTTAATAAAGTTGCCTTGCCCCTTTCTACACTACTTAAAAAGGATGTTGAATTTAATTTTGATGAAAAATGTAGACATGCCTTTGATACTCTCAAGTCTATGCTTGTTTCACCTCCTATTTTGACTGCACCCAACTGGAATTTACATTTTGAACTCTCATGTGATGCTTCTAATTGTGCAGTGGGTGTTATGCTTGGCCAGAAGGAGGAGAAGCAATCTAGAGTTATAGCCTATGCCTCTAAAACACTTGACCTAACTCAAGTCAACTATACCACCACTGAGAAAGAAATGTTTGCCATTGTATTTGCTTTAGACAAGTTTAGACAATATCTAATCAATTCTCGAGTGGTTGTGTATACAAATCATGCAGCTGTCCGCTATTTGCTCAAAAAGCCACAATCTAAACCAAGATTGATTAGATGGGCTTTATTGCTTCAGGAGTTTGACATTGAGATTAAGGATAGACCCGGGGTAGTGAATCAAGTAGCCGATCACTTGAGTAGGCTATCGGAAGACACAAGGGGAGTAGACTCTTCTGACTTGACTTGTGATTCTTTTACCAATTCAGCTTTATGTTCTGTGGTTTCTATAGAGCCTTGGTATGCTAATATTGTCAATTATCTCATGTATGGACTCACTCCTCCCTTTATGTCTAGATTTCAGGCACAAAAGCTTCGTAGCGAGTCAAAGTACTACATTTGGGATGCCCCTCATCTGTGGAGAATGTGCAGTGACCAAGTAATACGGAAGTGTGTGCCGGAGGAGGATTTTGAACCAATTATTTCAGCTTGCCATTCCATGGTTTGTGGTGGTCATTTTAGTGTAAGGAGGACATCTAGAAAGGTCTTAGATTCAGGATTTATTAGCCCACCCTCTTCAAAAACTCTTTTACATTTTGTAGATCTTGTGACAGATGTCAACGATTTGGGGGGTTGGGAAAAAGACATAAGATGCCTCAACAGCCCCTCCTATTTTGTGAGATTTTTTAGGTTTGGGGAATTGACTTTATGGGACCCTTTCCTTCTTTCTTTGGTTTTGTATATATTTTATTAGTCGTAGATTATTTATCCAAGTGGATTGAAGCTATACCTTACAGAAAAGATGATGCCCCAACTGTACATAGATTTCTAAAATCACACATTTTCTGTAGGTATGGGATCCCTAGGGCTATAGTGAGTGATCGGGGAACACATTTTTGTAATAGGATAGTCAACAGCCTATTGTCTAAATTTGGTGTCACTCATAAAATCTTTACTGCCTATCACCCCCAAACCAGTGGCCAAGCTAAAATATCTAATAGGGAAGTGAAGCATATTTTGGAGAAAATGGTCAAACCATCCAAGAAGGACTGGAGCTCACGCTTAGAAGAAGCATTATGGGCTTACCGGACTGCATACAAATCACCCATTGGCATGTCTCCCTACCGCTTAGTTTATGGAAAGCCATGTCACTTACCAGTAAAGCTGGAACACAAAGCATATTGGGCGGTCAAGCAGTGCATCATGAATATAGAGTTCTCTGGCATAGAAAGGAAGCTGCAATTGCAAGAGCTGGAGGAGATTAGACTTGAAGCTTATGAGAACTCCAGACTCTACAAGGAGAAGACCAAATTTGTGCATGATCGGGGTATCTTGAGAAAGGAATTCAAGGAAGGCGATAGAGTGCTGTTGTACAAGGCTCGATTTACCTTCAAGCAAGGAAAATTCAACACCAGATGGGATAGGCCATACACAGTCACTAAAGCGCACAATTTCGGTATGGTGGAGCTATTACACGAGGAGACCGGGGCCAGATTCAAAGTTAATGGCCATCTACTGAAGCTCTACCATGAGAACCAAAAGCCTCCTTAACTCCCTGGTCGTTTCTTTCCTTCACTCATCTACATGCTTTTGCTTAATTATTGATCTTGCTATGTTTTGTGCATTATATGTTGAATGAGTATGGGGGAGAAACCCTTTTCAGTAGGAAAGTAGTGTAGTTGTTGTTTGAATTCAATAAGACCCCCTGGAAGTTTTGATCTCTATCCTATCTTATTTTGTGCTTGATGATTTGGTGCTTGTAATGATTTATATGATTCAAATTTATTGAGAAAGTTTGTCTGTGGTATACTGTTTAATCATGGACTTATTGAGCACCTTCTGATCTCTTTTGATGCACTTTAAAGTTTTTGAAGTATCCAGCTACATCTATTGTTTGGTGTTGTGTTTCTCTAATGTTTGAGTGTTTTATGTATTATTGTGTGCTCTCTGTGACACTTCGCCGCAGCAAACCCTAGCCTTCGCCGCGGCGAAGTGGTTCTTTTTCTCTTGTGTTGCTCTCGGTGATATTTCACCGCAGCGAAGGTCGCTAGCCTCTGTGTGTTGCTCTCGGGAAGGTTTGGCCACAACGAACGTTCACCTTCGCCGTGGCGAAACCCTTCTTTTCTCCCTTTGTTTTCGCCTTGGGCATGGTTCGCCACGGCGAACCTACCATTTCTGCGCTAGACGGTTTCTTTCTTCCTTATTTTTCTGCGTGAATTGTCTTTTTTACCCCCTATTCTAACTCACCCACTCTTTTCTCCTGAACCCATTTCAGTCTTTTCCCCTACCCATTCCATTAAACCCCCCATTAACCTATTTCATTTCATCTGAAACCATCGGTCCCTGCTCTCATTCTGAACCTCTCCCTCTTCGACTTCTCCCTTTCCATAGCTGTTGCAGCGATCCCTCTCCCTCTAACCCGTCGGCCCTTCCCTCTCCCTATTCTTCTTCTGCACCCTTCTATCTCTTCTCTCTAGTCTCATTCTCCCCTTTCCTTTCTCCGTTTCTTCCTTTGCTCTCTACCGTGCGCACCAGCCTCTTTCTCCCTTCATTGTGGTATGTTTTCTCTCTTCTTTGTTCTTTCCTTTAGTTTAATTTTGTTTAGTTGTTAATTTGCTTGTTTGTTCTGGTATTGTGTTGTTGGGTTGGGTTATTTTGTTGTTAAATTGTAGTTACGTAGCCTGTAGGTTATCTAATGATTCATAGTACATTGTGTTTTTCTTTAATCTCTTTACTTAATTCTGAAAGGTTTTGATCATCTGAAAACCTATGAATCATTATATAACCATTTGCTACTGTCTAGGTTGTGATTTTGGTTTTTCTGGGTAGTGTTAGTTGTTCTTTGTGTAGTTTTTGTTTAGTGTGTGTGTTACTTCTTGTGTTCAGACTATGCCTCGCACTAAGAACCCCGCACCTGTGTCTGAGTCGGATTCGGGGGATGAATACACCTTCGAGGAACTATACCAAAAGATAGACTAAAGACCCCTTCTTAAGGAGCGCCCCTTTCCCTTAGACCCACCTGACCATCCTTTTGTCTGCCAGATCCGTGCCTCCCGATTGACCGGTTTGGTCCAAGAGCGTTCCATGGGTAATGACGCTTTTGTTCGCCACTTTTACACTTATGCCCATTTCGATAGTTCTTTGGTAGTTGACTTCTGCAATGTCATTGTCCGCCATGCCTTTACCGCCGACAACATCCTCTTCCATTACCGCCTTCCCCTAGTCGCCATTCGGGCTATTCGGCCTACAGAGACAATTACCCATTTGACAATGTGGTCCAAACCCTATGTCATGACGGAGCCACTTGGCATCGCCCCCGTACTTTCGAGCAATACCTTAAGCGATCCGAATTCTAACCTGAGGCTCGCCCCTGGCTGCATTTTGTCTGTAACAACCTCGTACCCACCACCCACCTAGCCAATGTTCCAAAGCGCCAAGCTCTTTATGTTTACCTTCTCATGACTGGCCGCTCCTTCGATGTAGCCGACACCATCTACTCAGCCCTCCACGATGCCATCAACACCTCCAAACTCACCAACAGTATCATTTTTTCCCATCTAGTCACTGACCTCCTTAGGGCTGCTAATGTCCCTGAGTACAACAATGACAGCTATTTTGAGCCTGCCCCCTTATTTAGATATGACCGCCTCAAATAGCTTGTCATTGGATGTAACATCTAGACTTTTAGGCCTAGAAGTTCCAGAAATAGACTAAATTAAATAGGTTACCAGACCCCTGTGAGCAGAAGTCCCAAAGACGAGAAAGGAAGCTAAAGCAGTTTCAGGGACTAAACTGCAAAGTAAAAGTTTTCAGGGGCTCGAGTATAATTAAGGTTAGAGGCTCCAGTAAAGTCTCGAAGGCCCAGAAAGAGAAAAGAGGCTAGATACAGGCCAATGGGTAAGTTAAAAACCTCAAAGAGATGGTTCTATGAGGTTAGGCTTAAGCAGGGGTAAAACCGTAAATTCAAAAAGTTATGACCAACAAGGGCAAAAATGGAAGAGTGTACAAAAAATTCCAAGAAAATCCCAGAAAATGGGAAATAATATTCTAAGACTCTTCTATGAAGAGAAAAGATGAAAATACCCCTGAGGCAGCTTAAATGGAATTTATGAGGTTGTGACCGGTAAAAAGTATACCGTTTGAGGTAATTATTTGAAATAGCAAGAGACCTCAAAAATGTATACAAAAATGAGGTTAAATGGTTGAAAGGTGGTACTAATTTATAAAATTAGTCTCGTAACCAAAAGGCCAGTAGAGTGGCTTTAAGAAATTAAAGAGCCGGTTTTGCCGATAAAAGGGTATTTTAGTAAATGAATTTTATGCAAGGCTTAAAGGAAGTGTTATGGGCTAAGAAAATTCATAGATACTCTCTAGAATTAAAGAGAATTTATGGATATAACAGAAAATAATTACAGAGGCCAGAGCACTGTAATTATAGAAAAGAAGTTAAACCCGGAGTAAAAGTGCACCGATAAAGTATTAATCAAAGTCTTGCACTTTACTTGGGTCACAAGTCGCCACTTGTCAAGCCTTTAATGGATGGTAATTAAAGCTTTCCAAGTGTCAAGCTACCAATGGAGAGGATCTTGACTTTGGAATTTAATTACATTATGATTTAAGTTAATTAAGAGAGAGGATTAAGATTAAGTAGGCTAATGACACTTGGCATAACATTAATGATGGTTGGTGGGATATTTTGTACACATTAATGAGCTTCTTCTCCCCCTAATTGCTGATGGAATTTTGTCCAAGTGAGAGGAAGAGGGAAAAGAGAGGGTTTTGAAGGAGAACCAAGGAAAAGCTATCAACTTTGGTCATCAATCAAGGATTCAAGGTGAGATCTTGGTTCTAGATGTATTCTTGTCTTGTTTTCCTTCTCTTTTAAGGTTGGAAAATCTGTCTTCTCTCCCTTTTGATGGCTGGTCGAAATGGTTGATGAGTGGGGAAGGGAGTTTGGTTGTTAGATCTTGCTAGAACACCTCAAAGTATGGTAGATCCAAGTGGATCTATGTGAAAATTGAAAGAATTACGTGCTGATTTGATGGCTTTTTCGAATTAGTTACTGTTCATATCTAGTTCTGAAATTTGGCATGCTTAAAGTACACTCTGTGAGCTTTAAATCCATGGGTAGAACACTCTATTTGGATATGTGTACGATTTATGGTGATTTTTCAAAGTTAGGGTTTGAAATCTGGAAACAGTGTTAAACTTTTGGGAGATTGTCGAGTTCCGTACAATTCTGGTACTGTTCGGCGTAGAATTGGTTCCTGAAACTATTTTTCCTTTAAAGTTAACCTAATTAGCTTTCAATGAGACTTGGAAACACTCAATTTGAATTTTTCTATATTTAATTATGAATTTTCAAAGTTGAGCAGTACCCGCGAACCAAAATATCCGGATTTGATCTTCTTGAATCTAAGGCCATCTAAACTTGTCCTAATGGACAAGAAATGGATCTTAAGGATGGAAAATGATAAGATTTATATTAGAAAAGTTAGAAAGAAAACCCTAAGACTAAGAGAAAGGGTTGAGGTTCAAGAAAGCTAGTCTTGAACTTTATGTAATCTCTTGGTCCTAATGGGTTGTGTGACCAATGTGATTATGTTTAGGATCTTGGAACATCTAAGAGGATGTTTGATGATGTTGGGCGAAAGCTACCATGGTTGGAAAGTCATGGGAGTCAAAGGAAAAGTGAAAGGAAAGCTTGAGGTACAAGGTAGTGAACTTACCTATTGTCATTGCTTGATATGGTATGCTTGTGTGTTGCCGTGTACATGTTATTTGCATGTTGTTGTGACATGTTTTAGCTACTATAATTGCTATTTATGATGAGTAGATTATGTCTCCATGGCCATGCATCAAGAAGTTAGCTTTGAGCATGCTAGTATGTCACTAATTAACAAGAGAATAAACAAGTTGCGTGTAGTGCATGAGCATCCATCTAGCATGATTAATATAGTATTGTTTGCTACTGAGATTCCCCCGAATCTCACCCCCTCCCTAACTGACCATTTAGGTCAATCAATGATGGGCACTAATGGCATGAGAAGCAAGAAGAAGAAGTGGAGAATTATTAATGCAAATGAATGATATTAATATTCAATGTATAATTCTCCTATGCTGTAAATTATGTTATGAATGTCATTACTTCAATGTATATGCTTAGGATGTTTATGGCATGAATGAAAGTATATGAGTATGAATGAGAAAGATTAAGCCCATGCTATGTATGTCAAAGAAATAAAAAGAACTAAAGTAAGGAGATATTAAAGGATAAAACGTAGGTCCTAAAGCAGTTAGTTTTGAGCTTCAGTTTGACCTATCAAATGAATGATTTAAATCACGAAATTTGGTAGACTTATAGTGCACATCCCAAGCTTCAAAATGAGTGGTAAATCGCCTTATTTGGATGTGTATACAAAGAGATATGAGTTTTCAAAGTTAAGGCGTAGAATCTGGAGAGTCCAGATTTTACCAAACAAATAGTAATCTTAATCTAATAAACTGTACGAATTGGGCAAGAATAAGTCCAATTGAGTATTTTTCCCTTAAAGAGTATTGAAAGAGATTTCCGTAGAATTTTGGAATACCTCCATACGATTTTTCTAGAATTAGTTATGATTTTTCAAAGTTGGACCTGTAATCTGAAAACTGGACAGTGAACAGTAATATTCCGAAAATTAATGTCCAAATTGAAATTTTTAAGTTTAAGACCATCCAAAGTGGTCTGGAATGGGTCTAAATGAATGCTAAGGTACTATATAAGTAAGGTGTGACATTGGACCCCCTCCACCCATCCACCCTGTGTATGATGTTGGCGCAGCACATGCAGCCGGTGCACCAGCTCCTGAAGCTCAAGAAGACCAGCCAGATCCAGAAGCTCTTGAACCTATCACCTTGGACACTTTGGTTGACGATATTGATGAGCTGGCCGACCATGTCCACCAGTTGTGAGTCACACTCCTCCGCGAGATGAAGAGGCAGAAGGACCGTGATGCTTTATATGATCGAGACTGCTGTTATCGTCGGTGTGTGGATGCCCTGATTGCTGACCGGTTGAACTTCATCCTACCTCTCGAGGAGGAAGATCCTCAGAGCGGAGCCGGGACATCTGGAACAGGCACTTCTGGTGCAGGACCATCCGGGTCTGGGGCAGATGATTCTAGGATGAAGCAGTAACTTTTCACTTGTGTTTTGATTTCTTTATTGTTCTTTTTGTTTCTGTTTAGTTGGTGTAGTTGGATACTTGTTAAACTTTTTTTTTTGGCTCTTATGTTGGATGTTATTTGACATTTTGGCTACGATGGCCTTTACATTTTGCTATTGCTTTTACATTGGTCTCAACTTCTATTTTCCTTTTCCTCTTTGTTTTGTATGCAACCTCTCACCTTCTCCCTCCTTTTTATGAATTTGATGTGTTGTGCTTCAATTTCAATTGGACTTCACAACTTCCGGTTCACTTTGTGATTGGTTTGCCTATACTGGTTCAAACATTAAGGACAATGTTGTGTTTAAATGTAGGGGAGGGACCTATTGTGGATTTTAGCAAATAATTCTCATGCATCCATGCATCTATGTGATTTTGAGGTGTTTTTGAACTGATAAATTGGTTGAATTGTGAATATTTTGAACTTGGTTTACTGAAGAGTTGAAATTGCACGGGATTTTGCTTTCTGCCACCCTTCGCCGCGGCAAACATTTGCCTTCGCCGCGTGATTGAACCCAATTGTTCTACATTATTTCATATCATTTTAAGGGTTTTTATCACAAGTTTTGGCTCCTTTTGATGATAATTGTGCTTAATTTTGATTAAGAGTCCTTACTTTGAGTTAGTATCTTTTTGAGGGTAAAATTGTCATAATTGGTTATTAATTGTATTCAATTGATTTCTAAGACAATTGATGCTTCAAATTGTTTCTTTTTATTATAGGACACTTGAAAATTAGAGCCAAGATTGAAGACCAAAGCATTACACAACACGAGAGTTTCTAAGAAAATGCTGTGCTGTGGCAAAAAGTCTAAAAAAGTCTGAAACTTTTGAGTTCGCCGCGGCAAACTCTCAAAATCTCACTACATTTCCTCCCTAGAATAGTTCATCGCGGCAAACTCTCTCGTATCAGTAACGTCAGATTCGGATCCAGAACGCAAAAATGGACCTTCTACTCATATGATCCGACCCAGATGGACCCCAAAAGCCCTTAGAAACCCTATTTTCGACCTATCACTCCATTCTATGATCTCCAACACCTCTATTCTCCCATCCTCTTGCCTCTCCACCTCCATCTTCTTCCTAATCCATTTCCTTCACCTTTTCTTCATTTCGTCTCTTTTCCTTCCACTCCCAGCTGCCATAGTTGATAGATTCACTTTGGTTGGAGTTTTTCTTGAAGCTATGGAGGCTAAGGTTTATCAACTCTTGAAGAATGGTGGTGTGGCATGAGTTTCCAAACTTCAAAGGGGAGTTTAGTTTCAGTTTTCAATTTTTAGCTATGATTTATGGCTTTCTAGGTCTAGGAGTTGTAAATTGTTAGTTAAGAACTTGGGATTGTTACTGTAATCATTGGTTAATGATTAACATTTGTAATTTGGATTGATTGATGTTGAATTTTGTGCTTAAATATATGTAGTTGCATATATGCTTCTTGTAACACTCATGATTGTGTATTACATTGAGCCAATTGCATGATCATTCCAAAATTACACATTAGGGAAGCTTAACAAAGTTTTCATTAATGAGTTCATTAATGTAAGCTTTGGACTCAATGAGTTATTGAGGTTGTTATTAAGAAAACCTAATGGATTTGTGAAACTCGCAATATTTTAAGTGAACTATGATTGCCATCAAAACCATTTTCAAGAGATTTCCTATCATTCATTTCCATTCCATCATTATTATCTTAAAACACCAAAAATATAGTATCTTAGGTTTGTTTTCATTGCATTTAGTTTAGGTTCCATTCATTTAAATCTTAAAAACCCAAAACCCCATTTCATTGCATTGCATGGCATTTAGTTTAGTTTAGGTAATTAATAAAGGCTCCTAAAAGTGAAACGACCCGAGTTTGCACTATACTACATAGCTTGGATTTATTTTTGATTGAGAACCCCAAGACGAACGACAAAAGGCTCTCGTCAAGTGGCGCCGTTGCCGGGGAGCCAAGTAATTGGTTCCTTAGGCTAGTTAACTATCAACTTTGGTTGATTGGGGTTTTGTGAGCCTATTAGATTACATTTTTGCATTGTGCATAATAGATTTTGCATTGCATAAAAATTTTGAGATATACAAACAAAGATCCTGATTTTGATTTCAATTTTTGCATATAGTTTCATACCCTTCATAGCATTCATTGCATTTTTAGTTTCTTCTTATTTTCATTTGTGTTTTTGTTATTATGTTCTGGTTTTCTTACTGTCTGTGACATTTCGTCGCTGCCAACTTTGTATTTCGCTACAGCATAGCGTGTTGAACCAGATTCCATTCTCCCTCTATGGACATCTTTGCCGCTGTAAACCCTTCTTTTCGCCGCGGCGAAGGGTCCCTTATTTTTTTAAAAAAAAATTTCTTAAAAACTCTTTAGGAATTGATTGTTTAGCTTTCTTATGGCTTGGTTTAATAATAATTTAGGTTCATCTAATCACCCTTCCTCTTTTGTAGGTGATAATACTCTGATAGGTGATAATTCTTCTCAAAGGCTTTATGCTATACAACAGGAACTGGATCTTCTTCTGGCACATATGGATCATAGAGAACAGGATGGGACCCATCAAAGACATGATACCTCTTATCCAAACCATAACCATGGCAATGATTGGATGAATAACCCTCCATATTTTCCTTGCCATACCTCTTCATTCCATTCATACACAAACCAACATCCACTATTAGGACAACATTATGACCTATCACCTCCACCATACAATCCACACTTTGAACACCTTCCATCACATCATCCATATCATGAGCCAAACATTCCATCACATGAACCCTACCACCAATACCCTTCCTTATCTCACCAACCATTTCATGAACCATCACCGTCATTCCATCGATGTTCCACTTCATACCTTGAACCATTCTCACCACATAATTCCCCCTTTGAACCATCTCCTTCGCCAAATGACTACCACCACCAACCCTTGTCCCAATCTATGTACCAACCCTTTCCCTAATCTCATGAACATGAATTCAGTGAACCTGACCTATTTCTCACTATTCCTAAGAATGACCAGATACGATTTTTAAAAGAAGCTTATGACCACTTGAATTCATACTACCATGGATTACTTGAAGAGGTAGAAATATCTGGAATTTCTAAGGAATCAGAGGAAGAGTTAGAAGAATGTCAAAGTGCATTGGGAAAGTTCTTGAGTGATATAGCGCAAATTGAATCTGGGATGGGGAAGGATGAATCAAAGTGTCCAGATTTACTCATACAAGAGGCCCAGATGAAGCAAGAACATCTACAAACTCACAAGGACTCGTGCCCTACATCAGGTAATATTGCTCCTCTTCTTGAGGAGATTGACCCTTGTACTAGAACTACTATTCCTGTTAAAGTTATTGATAAAGTGAGTGATGATGAGGTGGATGAAGAAATCATAGTTGAATCCCCTCATATGTTTCAAAATAAAAATTCTCACTTGAACACTTCTAATAGTAGTTGTTTAGTTGATGATGTTGCTTTCACTGTCACTGCTTCTTTGTGTGAAGAACATGCTTCTCTTTCTAGTGCTAGATTGGATGGTGAAACTGATTTTGATTTGAATGAACCTTTATCTTGTACTTGCAATGCTCACACTATATGTATGGATTGCATTGATAACAAAAATGATATATTTGTTGAGTGGCAAAAGCAGAACTTTGGTAAAGTGTGTGCATTACCTTCTAGTACTGAAAGTGCTGAAAATATGAAGCATGATGTTGATGTGAATTGCCTAGAAGATGATTCTGTGAAAAAATGTGAACCTAACCATTGCTTTAAGAATCAAATTCATGATAATTCCAATGAGTTTGTAGCTTCTAATAATGTTGAGAAAGGCTTTAAAGTTTCAATTGATAAAATCATGAATATCAATAAGTCTTTCCAACAAGTTTTATCTTGTGATTTACCTCCTGATTTATCTTGCATTGTAAATAGTAGTTTGCATAAATTGTTTTGTTCTTTCTTTTCTTCCCTTTCAAACACTACCTCTTGTGAATGTGATAGTGATGTACTATACTCCAACAACTATCAGTTGGATTCTTCAGCTTCCACTTCACATAAGCTTGAGTATTTCAAAAATTTAAATAAAAATTTAACTCCTACTGATGGGAGTACTATTGATTTCCTTGGTTGTGATAGTTACTTGGAGAGATTAACTTCTAAGCTGTCTTTATTTCATTTTTATCCCCTTCATGTTTCTATTTCTAGATGTGGTACTGCTATTGGTTCTTTTTACTGGCAGGACTCCGTACCACCACTACTAAGGAAGATCAATAAAGGAGAAGTGAGCACATGGAAGAAATGCATGGGTCTTATCCGGGATGAGAACTTCTCCTATAAGAGTTTGAAGAGATTTCGTTCTAAAGGTTGTCCCTTTCCTTCCTTAACTCTTATCTTTTGAATTATTTGCTTGTTTTATGAGATAAGTGTGGGGGAGGGACATAGCCAGTAGTAAAAGTAGTTTGTTTTCTTTTCTTTTCTTTTCCTCCCTTTTTGGTTTTGGTTTCTCTTATTTAGGGTTGTACTTGAGTTTTGCATTGGGGACAATGCAAGATTTAAGTGTGGGGGAGGGATTAATATTCACTGATTGTGTTGTGTTTTCCTATGTTCTATTGAAAATCTGGTTTCTAAAAAAAAATTCAAATTTTGATTGATTTTTTAATTTAATTTGAAGATTTTGAGTCAAAATTTTTGAAAATTTTTGCTTCAATTAACTTACACTTGAATTCATGTATTTTTGGACTTTGGTAAATGTTTTTAAACTCGTATTGATACTCATGAGAATTACTATTTGTTCATAGTTGATTGTTTTGGTTTCATTGGTCACAATTCTTCAAGCTTGCTTTTGTATTGATCGAGTTAATGTATTGTGATTAATCTAGAGTACAATTAATCTTTGTGCATGAGCATTTGAGATTTAGCCTTGTTGGAAGATTCTTTGAGCCTAATTTTCATTCATAGTGAGTTGCATTCACTTACATTTTCCACTTTCTAGAACTTGTTCCAATTCTTAATCAAGACTTAGTTGTATTAATGTGATGAGCATGATAGAGGCATTCTTTTCTAAACCCTTACATTCCAAACACAAACCCACATGATTTTATCCATTGCTAACCATTTGAGCCTTCATCTTTTCTTAAGTGCCTAGAGATGCATTATACATTCAAGTTTCCAACATTTTTACCATTACATTCATGATGTGTTAAACTTTGTCTTCTTGGGTTTTGAATTGCCAAAAGAAAAAAAAAAGAAGAGAAAAGAGAAATGGAAAAAGGCAAAGAAATAGAAGAAAATGTTTAAGAAAAGCCAAAGAAAGAAAGATCAAACTAAATGGTACCAAAAGAATAAAATTTTGAAATAAGGTAGTTCATTAGTGGTTTGAAGAACAAAGTTGTGCTTTTAGAAAAATAGAGTAAATATTAGTTGGAAACCTTTTCTAAAATGCTTGGTGCTTAACCATTCATATCTTTTCACCTCATCTTATTTCATTTAGCCCTTTCCATTATCATAACCCTAAAAGTCCTCTTGATCATTGCATTCATGCATTAGAAGTGGAGAACTAGGATTGTAACAAGTTTATGGTAAAGTGGTTGATTAAGTGGATTTGAGAGAGAATTACCCCAACTTGGTGAGTAGAGTGAAACAGTTTGTATCTTGAGTGTTTTCTTTTTTGTTCATTCCCATTGCATTGATTGTACTCTACTTTAATCCCTTCTTATTGACTTAGATCGCTATGATTGCTTGTTTGAAGAGTTGGGTTAATGGCACTACTGCTTTCTTACTTTGAATTCACAGGGGCTCCCATTTGTATCAATGTTGTTCTCTTGCTCTGGTTTTGTATACCTTTGTCCAGGAGTACAAAGGTTTAAGTATGGGGGATTTGATTGAACCCAATTGTTCTATGTTATTTCATATCATTTTAAGGGTTTTTATCATAGGTTTTGGCTCCTTTTAATGATAATTGTGCTTAATTTTGATTAAGAGTCCTTACTTTGAGTTAGTGTCTTTTTTAGGGTAAAATTGTCATAATTGGTTATTCATTATATTCAATTGATTTCTAGGACAATTGATGCTTTAAATTGTTGCTTTTTATTGTAGGACACTTGAGAATTAGAGCCAAGATTGAAGACCAAAGCATTACAAACACGAGAGTTTCCAAAAAATGCTGTGCTGTGGCAAAAAGTCTGAAAATGTGCATCAATGGCTATTCTGGAATAGTTCACCGGGCAAACTTTTGAGTTCACCGCAGCAAACTCTCAAAATCTCACTACATTTCCTCTCTGGAATAGTTCATCGCGGCAAACTCTCTCGTATCAGTAACGTCAGATTCGGATCCAGAACGCAAAAATGGACCTTCTACTCATATGATCCGACCCAGATGGACCCCAAAAGCCCTTAGAAACCCTATTTTCGACCTATCACTCCATTCTATGATCTCCAACACCTCTATTCTCCCATCTCTTGCCTCTCCACCTCCATCTTCTTCCTAATCCATTTCCTTCACCTTTTCTTCGTTTCATCTCTTTTCCTTCCACTCCCAGCTGCCATGGTTGATAGATTCACTTTGGTTGGAGTTTTTCTTGAAGCTATGGAGGGCTAAGGTTTATCAACTCTTGAAGAATAGTGGTGTGGCATGAGTTTCCAAACTTCAAAGGGGAGTTTAGTTTCAGTTTTCAATTTTTAGCTATGATTTATGGCTTTCTAGGTCTAGGAGTTGTAAATTGTTAGTTAAGAACTTGGGATTGTTACTGTAATCATTGGTTAATGATTAACATTTTAATTTGGATTGATTGATGTTGAATTTTGTGCTTAAATATATGTAGTTGCATATATGCTTCTTGTAACTCTCATGATTCTCTCCTATCTTGCATGGTTATGTTTTGATACTGAGTTGATTGTGTGTTACATTGAGCCAATTGCATGATCATTCCAAAATTACACATTAGGGAAGCTTAACAAATTTTCCATTAATGAGTTCATTAATGTAAGCTTTGGACTCGATGAGTTATTGAGGTTGTTATTAAGAAAACCTAATGGATTTGTGAAACTCCCAGTATTTTAAGTGAACTATGATTGCCATCAAAACCATTTTCAAGAGATTTCCTATCATTCATTTCCATTCCATCATTATTATCTTAAAACACCAAAAATATAGTATCTTAGGTTTGTTTTCATTGCATTTAGTTTAGGCTCCATTCATTTAAATCTTAAAAACCCCAAACCCCATTTCATTGCATTGCATGGCATTTAATTTAGCTTAGTGAAAGAGAGCCTTTCTGTCGTTCGCCTTGGGGTTCTCAATCAAAAATAAATCCAAGCTATGCAGTATAGTGCAAACTCGGGTCGTTTCACTTTTGGGAGCCTTTATTAATTACCTAAGCTAGACTAAATGCCATGCAATGCAATGAAATGGGGTTTTGGGTTTTTAAGACTTAAATGAATGGTGCCTGAACTAAATGCAATGAAAACAAACCTAAGATACTATATTTTTGGTGTTTTAAGATAATAATGATGTAATGGAAATGATTGATAGGAAATCTCTTGAAAATGGTTTTGATGGCAATCATAGTTCACTTAAATATTGGGAGTTTCACAAATCCATTAGGTTTTCTTAATAAGAACCTCATTAACTCAATGAGTCCAAAGCTTACATTAATGAACTCATTAATGTAAACTTTGTTTAGCTTCCCTAATGTGTAAATTGGAATGATCATGCAAATGGCTTAATGAAACACACAATCAACTCAATACCCAAACACAACTAGGCAAGATAAGAGAGAATCATGAGAGAGACATTAAGCATACATGCAACTACATATATTTAAGCTCAAAGTTCAACATCAATCAATCCAATATACAAAAGATAATCAGTAACCACTGATTACAGAATTAATCAAAGTATCTAACTAAGAGTTTACAATTCCTAGACCTAGGAAATCATAAATGCCTAGCTAAAAACTGAAGATTAAAACTAAAACTCCCCTTTGAAGCTTAGGAACTCATGCTACTCCACCATCTTCAAGAGTTGATGAACCCTAGCCCTCCATGGCTTCAAGAAAAGCTCCAACTGAAGTGAATCCGTCGGCCATAGTAGCTGGGAGTGGAAGGAAATGAGATGGAGTGAAGGAAAGATGAAGGAAATGGATGGGGAAGAAGATGGAGATGGAGAGGCAAGAGGATGGGAGAATAGAGGTGTTGGAGGTGATGGAATGGAGTATCCGCTCGAAAATAGGGTTTCTAAGGGTTTTAGGGGTCCATCTAGGTCGGATCATATGATTAGAAGCTCCATTTTCGCGTTCTGATCCGGATCTAGCGTTGCTGATACGAAGAGTTCGCCGCGGCGAAGCAAATACTTCGCTGCGGTGAAGCATGCCCGAGAGGAGCTCTGCCTAATCTTGTGATTTCGCCGCGGCAAAGCTGTAAGTTGGCCACGGCGAACTCTACCCGAGAGATTACTGGTGAGATTTCAATTTGGCGCCGCGGCGAACGAACTCTATTAGTGCTGATACTCTGATCTTGTGTTGTGTCATCCTTTGGTCTTTGATCTTGGCTCCAATTCTCAATTGTCCTACAATAAAAAGCAATAATTTGAAGCATCAATTGTCCTAGAAATCAACTGAATAGAATTAATAACCAATTATGACAATCTTAACCTCAAAAAGACACTAACTCAAAGCAAGGACTCTTAATCTAAATTAAGCACAATTATCATCAAAAGGAGCCAAAATCTATGATAAATACCCTTAAAATGATATGAAATAACATAGAATAATTGGGCTAAATCAAATCCCCCACACTTAAACCTTTGTACTCCTGGACAAAAGCAATACAAAACTGAAGCAAGAGAATAGTATTGATATAAATGGGAACCCCTATGAATTCAAAGTAAGAAAGCAATAGTGCCATTAATCCAACTCTTCAAATAAGCATCCATAGTGATCTAGGTTAATGAGAAGGGATTAAAGTAGAGTACAATCAATGCAATGGGAATGAGCAAAAGAGAAAACACTCAAGATATAAATTGTTTCACTCTACTCACCAAGTTGGGGTAATTTTCTCTCAAATCCACTTAATAAACCACTTTGCCATAAGCTTGTTAAAATCCTACCTCTCCACTTTTAATGCACAAATGCAATGATCAAGAGGACTTTTAAGGTTATGATAATGGGAAGGGTTAAATGAAATAAGATGAGGTGAACAGATATGAAATGATTAAGCACCAAGCATTTTAGAAAAGGTTTCCAACTACTATTTACTCTATTTCTCTAAAAGCACAACTTTGTTCTTCAAACCACCAATGAATTGCCTTGTTTGAACATTTTATTCTATTGGTACCATTTTATTTTGATCTTTCTTTCTTTGGCTTTTCTCAAGCATTTTCTTCTATTTCTTTACCTTTTCTATTTCTCTTTTCTCTGTTTTTTTTTATGCAATTCAAAACCCAAGAAGACAAAGTTTAACACATCATGAATGTAATAGTAAAGATGTTGGAAACTTGAATGTATAATGCATCTCTTGGCACTTAAGAAAAGATGAAGGCTCAAATGGTTAGCAATGGATAAAATCATGTGGGTTTGTGTTTGGAATATAAGGGTTTAGAAAAGAATGCCTCTATCATGCTCATCACATTAATGCAACTAAGTCTTGATTAAGAATTAGAACAAGTTCTAGAAAGTGAAAAATGTAAGTGGATGCAACTCACTGTGAATGAAAATTAGGCTCAAAGAATCTTCCAACAAGGCTAAATCTCAAATGCTCATGCACAAAGATTAATTGTAGTTCAGATTAATCACAATGCATCAACTCAATCAATATAAAAGCAAGCTTGAAGAATTGTGACCAATGAAACTAAAACAATCAACTTTAAACAAATAGCAATTCTCATGAGTATCAATACAAGTTCATATACATTTACTAAAGTCCAAGAATACACAAATTCAAGTTAAGTTAATTGAAGCAAAATTTCAAAAATTTTGACTTAAAATGTTCAAATTAAGTTTAAAAATCAACTTTATAATTTCATATAACTCTCAAAGGATATTATTCCTATTTTTCCTTAATTTTTCATGGCTTGAAAATATTTTTCCTTATTTACATTTGACCAATTTTCTTTAATTAGTCAATTTCCTATAATTGGCTTGGAAAATTACTGTAATTATTTTCCACCAAAATTCTTTGAGTTTTCCTTATTATTTTTAATCCTCAATAATTTGAGAATATTTCTTATATCTAATTATCATAATGCTAGATGTGACATTTCTCCCCCCTAAATCAATTTCGTCCTCGAAATTTAAAGCATACCTTAATAGAAAAGCTTTGGGTACTTTTCCTTCATCTCAGCTCCATCTCCCATGTGGCTTCTTCAGAGGAAAGACCCTTCCAGACCATTTTGACCAGGGGAATCTGCTTGTTCCTCAGCTGCTTGGTCTTCTGATCAATGATTCGTTCCGGTCTAACCTCAAAAGATAGATTATCCCGAAGCACAATGTCATCATAGCTTATGACATGCGTGGGATCTGGATGGTACTTCTTCAGTTGGGAGACATGGAAAACATCATGAATCTGGCTTAACTTTGGGGGAAGAGCTAACTTGTAGGCCACTGGTCCAGCTTTAGATAAAATCTGGAATGGTCCAACATACTTTGGACTGAGCTTCTTAGTCTTTAGCGATCGACTGACTCCCGTTGTTGGCGACACTTTGAGGAATACGTGATCACCAACGTCAAATTCTAATGGTCTCCTTCTTGTATCGGCATAACTCTTCTGTCTACTCTGAGCCGTTAGAAGCCTTTGCTGAATAGCTTTTATCTGTTGGGAAGTCTGATCCACCATGTCAGGACCAAGAGAACTTCTTTCACTAAGCTTTGTCTAGCATAAGGGAGATCTGCACTTTCTTCCATATAGTGCCTCATAAGGTGCCATTCGAATACTTGAATGGAAACTGTTATTGTAGGCAAATTCAATTAACGGTAAAGACGTATACCAACTGCCACCAAAGTCTAATACACAGGCACATAACATACCCTCCAAGGTCTGAATGGTTCTTTCCGTCTGCCCATCCGTCTGAGGGTGGTAGGCTGTGCTGAATCTGAGAGTGGTGTCCATTTCTTTCTGTAAGGACCTCCAAAACTTCGAAGTAAATCTTGGATCTCGATCCGAAACAATACTGCTTGGAACACCATGCAGCCTAACAATCTCTTTAATGTAAAGTCTCGCTAACTCTCTGGAGAATCCTTTATATTCATACTGAGAAAATACGCGGACTTAGTCAGGCGGTCTATTATCACCCATATTGCATCATGTTTAGTTACTGTCATCGGTAATCCCACTATGAAGTCCATGGATATGCTATCCCACTTCCACTCGGGGATATCCAGGGGTTGCAATTCTCCTGCAGGCTTCTGGTGTTCTACCTTCACCTTCTGGTAGGTAAGACACTTTGTCACATATTCTGTAATATCCTTCTTTATCCCAGTCCACCAGAAGAGTTCTTTAACATCATGGTACATCTTGGTCATTCCTGGATGAATAGTATATTTGCTCTTATGGGCTTCAGCTAGTATTTCTTTTCTGAGGTCAGACACTGGGGGTACATAGGTTCTTCCTTTAAATTCCAGTATCCCCTCCTCAGAAATTTCAAAATTCTTACTGTCGCCTCTAGACAGCTTCTCCTTGAGAATTCTCGCTAGCCAGTCCTGTGACTGTGCTTCTCTGATTTGATCCTTGAGCAGAGCTGTAAACTGGGTTCTACCCCTATTTCCTTCTACTAACTGCATCTGATATAGAGGACCCCAATCTCTGAAATCCTCTACCAACTTCTGCTCTCTGATCATCAGCGATGCTACCTGTATTGTCTTTCTGCTTAAGGCATCCGCGACTACATTCGCTTTGCCTGGATGGTACTTAATTTGAAAATCATAGTCTTTGAGTAAGTCCATCCACTTTCGTTGTCTCATATTCAACTCTTTCTGATCATAAAGGTACTTGAGGCTTTTATGGTCACAAAACAATTTTATGGTTGCTCTATACAGATAGTGTCTCCATATCTTCAGTGCATAAACTATCGCCACCAATTCCAGGTCGTGGGTCAAGTAATTCTCCTCGTGAGATTTCAACTGGCATGAGGCATAGGCTACTACCCGCCCTTGCTACATAAGTACACATCCTAGTCCCTGCTTGCTAGCATCTGTATAAACCACATACAGTTATGAAGGATCGGGAAGTATAAGTACGGGAGTAGAAGTGAGCTTCCTCTTCAGCTCCTGAAAACTAGCCTCACTCTTCTTGTCCCACAAGAACGGCTGGTTCTTCCTGGTTAACTTGGTCAGCGAGAGAGCAATTCGAGAAAAGTCCTGGATGAATATTCTGTAATACCCTGCTAGTCCGAGGAAACTTCTGATCTTGGTCACCGTCTTGGGTCTCTCCCAGTTGAGTACTGCCTCAATCTTACTGGGGTCGACAGCCACTCCCTCTTGGGAAATCACATGGCCGAGAAATTGGACTTCTTGGAGCCAAAACTCACACTTATTAAGTTTAGCCACCAGCTGTTTCTCTTTCAGGATATTTAGGACAATCCTCAAATGCTCCTCATGCTCTTCTGGAGATTTGGAGTCCACTAAGATGTCATCAATAAATACGACCACAAATTGATCCAAGTAAGGACAAAAAATCCTATTCATGTAGTCCATGAATATCGGAGGTGCATTCGTCAATCCAAATGGCATCACTAAGAATTCATAGTGCCCATAACGAGTTCTAAACGCAATTTTAAGGACATCTTCAAACTTAATCTTAAGTTGGTGGCACCCAGATCTTAGGTCAATCTTAGAGAATACACTGGCTCCAACTAGCTGGTCTAATAGATCATCTATCCTGGGGAGCGGATACTTGTTCTTAACTGTGACTTTATTCAACTCCTTGTAGTCTATACACAGCCTTAGACTACCATCCTTTTTCTTGACAAACAACACTAGAGCACCCCATGGCGACACACTTGGCCTAATAAAACCTTTTTCAACTAGCTCCTCTACCTGTTTTTTTAAGTTCTGTCATTTCATTAGGAGCCATTCTATAAGGGGCCTTAGAAATTGGTCTTGCTCCAGGTACTATGTCAATTGTGAATTCTACTTCTCTGTCTGGGGGTAATCCTGCGATCTCTATCGGAAACACTTCCGGAAATTCCCTAACCACCGGGATTTCCCCTATCCCTTCCTCAACTTCTACTTGCACCAAGAAGAAAACGAGGAATCCTTGACAGCCTTTTCGTAAGCATTTGCCCGCTTGGGCCTTCGTAATGAAATTTAATCTAACTTCTAGATTCAACTCTAAATCCCTCGTGGGTAAGATTAGGGTTTTGTTCTTACAATCCATTAGGATATTGTGGGATGACAACCAATTGAGTCCAATCACCACATCCATTTCATGGAAAGGCATGCATATCAAATCTATAGCAGTGCAACAGTGCTCATAACAAACTATACAGTTCAGGCATACATCAGATGTAATTACCCTACTCTGCATTGGGGTAGATACATGTATATCATATGGCAATGTATTTATACTCAAGCCAAGTCTTTCCGCACAGGCATATGAAATAAAAGAATGACTAGCACCCGAATCAAACATTGCAATCACCAAAGAATTGTTAATCATGATCGTACCTTGGATCATCTCCAGAGATTTCCGGGCTTCTTCTCTTGTGATGGCAAACACTCGGCCCTGGGTGCGTGGTCTTGCCTGCTCGGTGTTCTGTGGGCACTCTCTTGAGAAATGTCCAGGTTTGCCACAGGTGTAGCAAACATTCTGTCTAGCCATGCACGGCCTGTCACCGTGATTCTTGCCACACTTTGCACACTCCTTGCCCTTCGGTGCTTTACCGCCTTTCTTGCTCTTGCGGTTGTTCCAAGGTTGCTTCCTCTTCTTATTTACATTAGACGAGGTGCCACCTTGACCTCCCTGACCTCCCTTCTCTGCTCGGGGAGTTGTCTTGACCATCAGATGATGGTTGAAGCTGATTTTCGTGATTCGACAAGCTTCCACTGCTTTATTGAACTGCTCAAATTGTCTGGGAGCAATCATCTCCCTCAATGATGGCCTCAGTCCTCAAACCATCTTCTTTGTTGCCCACCTCTCATCGTCTCTATAGCGAAGATAGCTTGAATAATGAGAGAGACGGGTGAACTTGGCCAAGTACTCTTCAAAAGGCTCATCATCTCTTTGCTTTAGAGTCAGAAATTCTGCTTCTCTCTCATCTCAGACAGATCTCAGAAAATACTTCTCATAGAATTGCTCCAGAAACACTTCCCAAGCCACCGTCGTGTTCCGAGCATCTAGAAGAGTCTCAGTGTTCTTCCACTAGCGATTAGCATCTTTCTCTAGCTTATATATCGCCATCTGGGCTTTTCGCTCTGATGAGTAGTCCAATACCTTAAAGATCTTCTCTGGATGGTTACTCCAATCTTTCGTCGCTAGGACATCAAATTTTCCATCAAACGATGGCAGGTTGTGCTTACAAAAGCAGGTCATCCACTGTTGGATGCTGTCGAGGTCTGCTACTGGCATTGTCGGCCTTGGCAATGGTTCTGATGCTTGTGCTACAGAGACCTCTTCCTCTGGTTGCCTCCTGTCGAGGTTCGCTAATGCCGCTGCTACTGCTGTAGCTATCACTGCATCCCTTTCTTATTCCTGGCGAGCTTGTGCTGCTCTCATGTCTTTGATAGTCTTCTGCTGTTGCTTGAGGCGATCCAAAATTAATTGTAGTGGATCGGGAGGGACCCTTGTGTCTTGCACTGGGGGTCTCTTCGCTGAAAGGTTTCGTCGAGTTCTAACCATCATTTAACTAACTGGATAGCATAACGAGGAACAAGAAATAAATATCATGTTTGGATTCCATTAACAAAATAGGCATACAACATTTCGCATTTGAGCATCAGTCAACCAAGTACAATTTAAAACGTTCATCAACCAAGCACTATCAGCCTAACCTACACAGTTAGCTGTACCAAAATACATCCTATGTTAGTGATAGGAGGGTCCTAATCATCTACAAAAAGTGAAGGATGACAAAGCCCTCGAGGCTTCAGATCCAGTCCTCCATATCATCTCCTAGTAGGTAGCTCAGGCGGACAATCTCATGGGTCCAGAATGGAGTGTTGGGTAGGACATCTACCATCTCACATAACCAATCAAAAGGTTCTAGATAAGGGTTGCCTGGTTCATGTGCCTGATACAGCTTTCTCACACCTTGGAGGTAGTCTAGGTGTACTCTCAGGTCTGCATCCACATCCCTCCTGATTTGACACCCTAAGAACCTCAGCCGATCACCTAGTTGGCCCACACTGCGGATCTCATGACTAGGCTGAACTGGGGCAGGTACAACTGGTACTGCAGGTGCCACAGGTATTACCGGAGCTGGGGTTACAACTGGTACAGTACTAAGTCCAGGGATATTACATGGATGCATAACAGGGGCAACAGGCTGTTTAAGGGACTGAATATAAAGGTCTAAGTCTAATGGCTCCTAGTACAGGCTAGTTACAGGGTTGATCAGGTCTCCAGGTCCGGGGAGGTATAGCAGCTGTTCTGCGGTGATCCCTAGCAGCTCAGGATAGCACTCAGCATAGTCATTGGAGCACAGTGATGAATGGTCAGGGCTGGCATCTCCCATTATCCATTCCTCTGGGTCCTCATCCTTAGTGAGATCAATTACATTAAGATCCCAATCATTGATTGATGGCTTGAACTTAGAGTTCCAATCCATAGCAATCCCCATCCTGATTCCTGTAACGAGGTGTTAATTCTTTCTTAACTAACCCAAAATTAAGGGAATACTTAAGCAGAGCGTTCTATCCTATGCAACCTCCACTCTGATATCAAAAATGTTACACCTTAATATTTTATCAACTTAGGTTCCATTTAAAACTATTTTAGACCACATTGGATGGTCTTGGGCTCACTTTTTATCTGAAAAACGCTAAATTCCAATTTTTCACTGTTCATCGGGTAAAAATCCAGTTTTTCTGGCCCAATTTTGAAAATTCATAACTTATTCCACAAAAAACAAAATGAGGTGGTTCAAAATTATACTTAAATCTCTTTAAGTGCTCTTTCAATAAAAAATAATCTTGTGATCCAATTCATTAGGAAAAAGCATCAGGTTTTTGTGAAAGGTAACACTGTCCATTTGCCAAAAACCCTTTTTCCCAGATTCTGACCTTCAATTTTGTAAAATCATTAAAAATCATATACTTAGCCATTTTTAACATGTTAGCTATCAAATTGAAGCTCAAGACATTATCTATAATCATACTAAATTTCGTCATTAAACACGTTAGGGAGATTAACCAAAAAGTCACGTGAACGTCGCAGTGTCAGTGTGTTTACAGCACTGTTAGTATAATATATACATAGCCAAAAAGATCCATGAATTTTTGTGGCAAGACACCACAAATTTAACCTTCAATTTGCAGCTTTCCCTTGGAGGATTCAGGCCCTAAAATGTTAGATTACATTTGTGGAATGAGATTTCATTGAAATCCTAATAGCAAATTAACCAACTATATCACCAACAAGCATCATCAACATGCATAACTACATTAACTACTATTGGTGAACTAGCATGCTTATCATTTGGCAAACTCAATCATGCAAAGGCCAAAGCAAGAAAGTACAAAGAGCAGCTACATTATAATTAGGAAAGTTCAACCACATAATAGCAATTAATCATGCAATAATCAATAATGCCAAATTAGTGTTAGTAGCTAGGTTTAACTTGCTACCTTGCTCCAAAAGCTTAAGCTTTCTTTCTTTCTCTTCTTTCTCCTCACAAATATCAAACCCTAGCAATGCAATCCATCAAAAAAGGCAGCAAGAATCATTACCCAATCAAGAAAAAGCAAGAACATAATAAAAAAAAATGACTCTTGCTCCTTAAAGCTTCCATCTTTGTTCACTATTTTTGAACTTGTTTCCTTTTAACCCTAAAAATTGCTTCTTTACTTATTCCTACATGGATTTTCATGTAAATTCCAAATATGTGCTTAGATCTATGAAAATAAAACTCCTCCTTTCAGCTACCCTTGAACAAACCACTAGGGGTACTTGAACAAAAAATTACAACTTTGTTTTAATGCTTCCAACACTTGTTCCTTTTAGTTTACCTTACACCATTTCTCATTTTAAGCATAATGGAAACCTTAAAAAATTGAAAAAATCATCCTAGGGTTCAGTCATCATCTTGGCCAAAATGAACATCCAAAGAAACAACTAAGAAAACTGCTTCAAAACAACCTATACTCACTTGCAACTGCTAGGAGCTAACATGTTTTGATGTGTCTTAGCAAGTGTGGTTAACAAAACTTCCTTCCCCTCAAGATAACCAGTTTGGTCAACACCCAAAGGAGAGGAGAAACAGATTTTTCAACCATAGAAAGAAAGAAAACAAAGCAAGAACCTATCTAGAACCAAGAACTAACCTTGAATCCTTGGCTGTATGGTCAAAGACGCTAGCTTTTCCTTGTTTCTTCTTCAAAACCCTCTCTTTTCTCTCCTTTCCTCCCTTGGCCAAACCAACATCTGAAAATGAGGGGGAGATGAGCTTGTTTAATGAACCAAAATATCCCAACCACCCTCTTTAATGAGAATCCAAGTGTCATTACCCTCTTTAATCTTGCTTTCTCTTTCTTAATTAACAAAATCCAAATGAATTTAATTACCAAAAGTCAAAATCCTCTCCATTTGAGGAGTGACACTTGGCAAGTTCAAAACCTCTCCATTAAGGGCTTGACACATGGCTCAATGTGATCCATTTGATTTACAAGACACTAGTCTTGCTTTATCAGTATACTTTGGCTCTGAGTTTAACTTCCTTTCTATAATTACAGTAGTTTGGCCTCTGTAATTATTTTCTGTCACATCCTTAATTTATGCTCCTCATTTTTATCTTTCCAAATTTCTCTCTTCGCCTCAGAATTAATTTCCTAATAATTAAATAAAAAGGAAAAATTAATTTCCTCCTCTTTAGGGATTTTTCCACTTTTCACAAGTATTTGGAAAAATTTTGGATACTTGAGGGTCTTCATTTAATTCCATAACCTTTTACAATTCCTTGGGGTCTCATAGGAATTTTTTTAGAATTTTATTCTCCTTAAAAGTATTTATTTGGAATTTTCTGAATAAAATCCCTTAATTAGCCTAAATCACCCTTAAATTCTCTTGTAATTTCTCTAAGGGTAATTTGGTTGTAAAACCAACTTTATAATTTTATATAACTCTCAAAGGATATTAATCCTTATTTTTTCTTAATTTTTCAAGGCTTGGAAATATTTTTCCTTATTTACATTTGACCAATTTTTCCTTAATTAGTCAAATTCCTATTTTTTGCTTGAAAAATTATGGTAATTATTTTCCACCGAAATTTTTCTATTTCTTCTTATCATTTTTAATCCTCAATAATTTGAGAATATTTCTTATTTCTAATTACTATAATGCTGGATGTGACATTACCAAATGAACAATAATCTTTATTGATTAAACTGTACGAATTAGGCAAAGATAAGTCTAATTAGATATTTTTTCCTTATAGAGCATTTAATGATATTTTCTTAGAATTTTGGAACACCTCCGTACGATTTTTCTAGAATTAGTTATGATTTTTCAAAGTTAGACTTGTAATCTGAAAATTGCACAGTGAATAGTCATTTCTGAAAAATAATGTCCTAAATGAGATTTTTAAGCTCAAGACCATCCAAAGTGGTCTAAAATGATTCTAAATAGAATCTAAGGTATTATATAAGTAAGGTGTAACAGAAAAGGTGAGTGTTATTTCAGTCGGCTGCTATTAAGGCATTCTACAAGCTACCAGCTGTCCCTAACTGTGAGTACCAGTGTCTGAAGACCAGACTTGATGAAGTCCCCTAGAATGAGGTCTTTTAAACTATTGGAGTCAAGAGAGCTAGCTGTACTGTGAAGGAGAGCGGGCAAAAATGTTTCGAGTGCAAAAATATGAATGATGAGGCCAGGATTTAGCTCAACTTCATGTCTTATAATGTTATGCCAGCAGCCCACATTTCTGATGTCTCTAAAGAGGGCACACTCCTTTTGTATCTCTTGATGACCCAGCAACCAGTTGACATCTCTATCATTACCGTGGACTAGATTGGAGATTGTGTCAATAATGTCTAGACTCTCTTGGTATTCCCACACTTGATCACTGATATGTGTGCAGTAAAAGGGACACCAACACATAAGTCTGACCTTACCTTGGAGCCTGCCATGACTAGATGCTACATCGCCTCCAAGTTCAACAGAGCTAGGAAGAGAGGAAAGAGGGTGATAGAGGTGGGTCTAGAAGAGGAGGCAACTGAGGGTGGCTCTAGTTTCAATCTCACTCCCTTAAGTGGGCAGATTACCGCACTTGGTCAGCAAGTGACTAATCTAAGCAAGGAATTTGATGCATATAAAGCTATCTCTATGCTTATGAATTTAGAAGACAGAGGTTTATGGATCCTCTAATATTGAAGATGGCCAAGGCTTAAGGTTAACCTTCCTCCAAGGTATAAGCAGGGTTTATAGGAGAAAACAGTTCCTGTTACAAGCTACTTTAGTGGGGATCTGGGATAGTCTCTGGTACTGCTGCTACTACTAATGCTGAAATAGGAGAAGGGAATGTTCAGGCAGGAGAGGATACTAGGGCTAAAGAGGAAAGAAGAGAGGAAGAAGATTAAGAGTCTTTTATTTTTAAGTTTTCTTTCCTTGTTTTATGTTGCTCTGTCCTGCATGCTATGTAAATGGCTCACTTTCTGTGTTTTTAATTATGGTGGTTGTTGTTCTTTTTTCCTTTTCTTTTGACAATGAGGGCATTATCAAGTTTAAGTGTAGGGGAGGGATTTATTTTTGCTTTGTTGCATTGCTAGTGTTGCATTTTTCTTGTGGTTGCTTCAAATTTTTGCAAAGTTTTTCAAAAATCCAATCTTTCATCATCATTCTTTAGTTTTGAATTGATTGTGGATGGTGAATTGTTGTGAATTGGATCATCTTTGACTATTTTGACGCTTGTTGAGAAGGTTTTACTTGTTGAATTTTGGCCGGCTTTAAAAAGTTTTTGTTGGTAGCTTATGTGACCTCAGGTCACGACCTCACTATTTCAAGTCGCAACCTGAGTTGTGATTTTGTCAGGGGAGGCTTTCTCTGACTTCAGGTCATGACCTCAACCTCCTTTCCTGACATAGTGCTCTCTGTGTACCCAGGTCGCGACTTCACTGTTTTCAGGTCACGACCTGGACACTTTTTTTGTGCACTACTTTCCTTCTCTTTGCTTTTTGCTATGTTGTAAAGGATAACCTTTTTAAGCTTCTTTTACATGTTTTTCAAGCAAATCATTGCCTTTTTAATCTAATCTCATTACATCAAACAACCTTTCTAAAAACCACACCATTCTTGGGTCTTTAAGAATTCTGGATTTTTAAAATGATTTCTCTAAGACTTTATGGGTACCTTCGAGATCCAAGTATGTTTTTAAGTGATTGTTTTGATGTTTTTAATCACCATCCTGTGGTTCTCTTTTATGATAAGTGTCATAATTCTTTGTGAGTAATACATGTTTATTGAAACTTTATGTATGCGCATTCGAGATATGAAACCCTTATTGGAAGGATTTCCTTAAGCCTTAATTCCTAAATTGAGTGATTATTCATTAGTTTGCATCCTCTAGAGCTTATCTTAGCTCTTGGTCAAATTTACATGTGCATTTATGATTTTTGAATATGATAGAGGCATTCTTTTCTATGTCCTTTTAACCAAACACAATCCAGAAATATTTATCTATTGTTTAACCCTTTAATCCTTCACTTCCTTCATTTCATTCATATTTTGAGTGTTCAAGTTACAACTTTCAACTGAGTTTATTTCATTTATACATTCAAGATTTTCCTAAACTTTATGGGTCCTTTTCAGGAATATCTTTTTGAATCAGAAAAAAAAAGAAGTGAAAAGAAGAAAAAAGAAGAAAGAAGAAAGATGAAAAAAAAGCATAATACATTTTTACAAATCTAAGCTATAGCAATAAAATAAAGTTAAATAAAGGGGTTAAGGTGCAATTTTAATAACAAAGTTTACCCGAAAGAGCACTGGGCACCATAAAGTTTATTTGGGTGCAAAAATATACATGAAGTTGTCAAAAGGGAGCATTTGGCACCATGCCGTTAACGTCCGTCAGTTTACCATTAGAGGGGCCCAGAAAGTCAGTTTTAAGGTGCATTTTGAAATTTACTTGGGTGTAAAAATATACATGAACTTTGTAAAAGGAGAAAAAAAACAAAATTCTTCAACCTCCATAAACATCCATTAATTTTATTCTTTTTGGTCTCACCAAATGCTATATTTTCTCTTTATAAATTTCTACTTCCAAGCTGATCCATCTTTCTCTCATCATAGTCAACACGCACATTCTCTCTGTCATGTTATTTTCTGAGCCTCCAAGCCTTTTATATTTATTTAAGCAAAACACATCTTTCCCTTCTAGGATATAAGGTTCATTACTTGCACCCGAGTGCTACCTCCAGTCCTTAATATAGGATCCAATGGACTAATTTGAGGAGATTAAAATAAATAAATAAATTACTTTAAATATTATATTATTTATTTATTTGACGCAATAGCATATAGTACATGATCTCTCTAAAATATTTATATGCATCATTAAATTATATATTAGTTTACAAGCCAAGAAAATTAATTTGGAGAAAAAACAATAAATATAATATTTTAAAGTAATTTATTTATTTTTAATCTCAAATTAGTCCATTGCATCCTATATTAAGGACTGGAGGTAGTACTCGGGTGCAAGTAATGAATCTTATATCCTAGAAGGGAAAGATGTGTTTTGCTTAAATACATATAAAAGGCTTGGAGGCTTAGAAAACATGACAGAGAGAGTGTGCGTGTTGACTATGATGAGAGAAAAATGGATCGGCTTGGAAGTGGAAATTTATAGAGGGAAAATATAGCATTTGGTGAGACCAAAAAGAATAAAATTAATGGATGATTATGGAGGTTAAAGAATTTTGTTATTTTTTTCCTTTTACAAAGTTCATGTATATTTTTACACCCAAGTAAATTTCATGGTGCCTAATGCCCTTTGATGCAAACTTTGTTGTTAAAAATGTACCTTAAAATTGACTTTCTGGGCCCCTCTAACGGTAAACTGACGGACGTTAACGACATGGTGCTAGATGCTCCTTTTTGACAACTTCATGTATATTTTTGCACCCAAATAAACTTTATAGTGCCCAGTGCTCTTTCGAGTAAACTTTGTTGTTAAAATTGCACCTTAACCCTAAATAAAGTATTCCCTTGGTGGTAGAAGGTTAGGATCTGAACTGTTTTACTTAAGAATAGATGATATTTAACTCACGTTACTTTCATTCTTGACACTCAGTTTACCATATTTCCATTCCATTTCGCCTTTCCATCACTATAACCCTAAAAGCCCTATTGATTCTTAACATGAATGCTAATTAGTAGTAGAGATTTTAGAGTTATTACAAGGTTATGGTAGGATGTTTGCTACTTGAAGTTCGAGTGAAAATAACCTTAACGAGGAGAGACGAGTAAGCTAAAACACTTACATTTCTTGAGCGAATTTCTGTTGTTCATGTGCTTAGAGTCAATTATACTCTGTATCTAATTACTTGGCATTATTCATGTTATCATTTTTGTTTTTCTAAGGAATGTTGATTATTTAGTTCTTAAAATCCCTTTTGAACATACTGGTTTCCTTGATTGAGCCTATACTTTCTTTGGAATGATTCAAGTCTTTGTCTAAGAGTACAAAGGTTCAAGCATGGGGGAGTGATAGAACCCTATCTTTATATGGTTTTCTCAAGTATTTTATGATGTTTTGTAACACTTTCACCCTCATTACACATACGTTTATAGCTTTTTGACTACATTGATTCATGCATTGTATTTTACTGTTTAAGGGATAAAAAGGGGGTCAATTTTCTCTCCTCATTTGTAATTGCTTAATCCGTAATCAGTTAGCCTTTACAAAGCTATTTATTATGATTTTCAGGTAATTAGAGAAGGACCTAAGACACAAGATAGAGCATTGATGGAGCCATAATGTTACAAGGACCAAAACACAAGGGTTGGAGTGTTCTGCCTCCCTAAGTCACGACATGGATTGCTGAAGTCATGACCTAGATGCCTGATTGAAGCCAATTGTTCTATGTTATTTCATATTATTTTAAGGGTTTTTATCATAGGTTTTGGCTCCTTTTAATGATAATTGTGCTTAATTTTGATTAAGAGTCCTTACTTTGAGTTAGTGTCTTTTTTAGGGTAAAATTGGACAATTGATGCTTCAAATTGTTGCTTTTCATTGTAGGACACTTGAGAATTAGAGCCAAGATTGAAGACCAAAGCATTACACAACATGAGAGTTTCCAAGAAAATGCTGTGCTATGGCAAAAAGTCTAAAAACGTGCATCTGTGACTATTTTGGAATAGTTCGCCGGGGCAAATTCTCAAAATCTCACTACAATTCCCTTCTAGAATAGTTCACCGCGGTAAACTCTCAAAATCTCACTAGAATACCTCTCTGGAATAGTTCGCCGCAGCAAACTTTTGAGTTCGCCGTGGCAAACTCTCTCGTATCAGTAACGTCAGATTCGGACCCGGAACGCAAAAATAGACCCTCTACTCATATGATCCGACCCAGATGGACCCCTAAAACCCTTAGAAACCCTATTTTTGACCTATCACTCCATTCTATCATCTCCAACACCTCTATTCTCTCATCCTCTTGCCTCTTCATCTCCATCTTCTTCCTCTTCCATTTCCTACACTCTTTCTTCATCCCACCTCATTGCCTTCATTTCCTGACTGTTATGGCTGAAGATTTAACTCTGGTTGGAGCTGATTCCAAGGCTATGGTGAGCTAGGGTTTTCCAACTCTTGAAGATGGTGGAGTAGCATGAGTTTCCAAGCTACAAAGGGGAGTTTTAGTTTTAATCTTTAGTTTCTAGCTATGTGTTTATGATTTCCTAGGTCTAGGAGTTGTAAAGTCTTAGTTAGACACTTTGGTTAATTCTGTAATCATTGGTTAATGATTAACATTTGTAATTTGGATTGATTGATGTTGAATTTTGTGCTTAAATATATGTAGTTGCATATATGTTTCTTGTAACTCTCATGATTCTCTCCTATCTTGCATGGTTATGTTTTGATACTAAGTTGATTATGTGTTACGTTGAGCCAATTGCATGATCATTCCAAAATTACACATTAGGGAAGCTTAACAAAGTTTTCATTAATGAGTTCATTAATGTAAGCTTTGGACTCAATGAGTTATTGAGGTTGTTATTAAGAAAACCTAATGGATTTGTGAAACTCCCAATATTTTAAGTGAACTATGATTGCCATCAAAACCATTTTCAAGAGATTTCCTATCATTCATTTCCATTCCATCATTATTATCTTAAAACAACAAAAATATAGTATCTTAGGTTTGTTTTCATTGCCTTTAGTTTAGGCACCATTCATTTAAATCTTAAAAACCTAAAACCCCATTTCATTGCATTGCATGGCATTTAGTCTAGCTTAGGTAATTAATAAAGGCTCCCAAAAGTGAAACGACCTGAGTTTGCACTATACTGCATAGCTTGGATTTATTTTTTATTGAGAACCCCAAGGCGAACGACAAAAAGGCTCTCGTCAATGCCCTTTTAATAAAACTGCACATTTTAGAGCTAAGTCAAGACTGAATGCTCTCTATCTCCTTAGGTCGCGACATGATATTCTGAGGTCACAACTTGGGCCCCCAAGTCATAACCTCATACTTTTGTGGTCATGACCTAAGTGCATTAGGTGAAGTTGTGCATTTTGAAATAGGTTTCTAAGCTTCTACACATAAAAGGGTAGCCACCACAAAAAAAGACTTCTCCATTTTGTAGATTTGCAAGGATAGAAGCCACCATCATTTCCTCTTAAGCCTTCATTAATTCCACACCCAAAACCTTTATTTTTCTTCACTTCTTCATCATTTTCTACAATTCTGAACAGATCAAACCACTCCAACCACCTTCTTCTCTATTTTTCCAACCCTATTTTTAGCTTCACTCATGGCTGTTCATACTTGGAGCGATTGCGATCACTCATGGCTGTTTCTTCGTCTTAGATTATAGACTCAAGCTCCACAGACCATGTAACCAGGGATCGAGGATCCTTCATTGAGTACTATCGGTTGCCATATCAAAGCAAGTGGCTTTATGTTAGGAATAACATGAGGATCGAGGTTAAAGGTCTTGGCAACTACAAATTTACCTTACGTGGTGGGAAGACCTTGATACTTCATGATGTGCTTTACGCTCCTGACATCTAGCGAAACTTGATTTCTATTTTATGTCTTTTAGAGTTTGGGTTTGAAGTAAACTTTCATGGTTAAGTTGTAGACATTTTAAGCAACTCAATTCTTTATGGTTCAGTTTTGTTATTTAAAAAGTTCTTTGTTTTGGATATTGTTGGTGATTTTAATCATAATGAATGTTTTGCTATTTCTTCGAGTAATGTTGACATAAACACCTAGCATGCTAGACAAAGACATATTAATCAAAATAGAATGATTAAATTAGCCAAAGAAGGGTTGTTAGGTGCTATTCTGAATATGAAAATGTCCCTATGTGAAAATTGTCTAGCTAGTAAGGCAAGAAGAAAAACTTTCAAGAAGGGAACAAGAGCTGAAAATCCATTACAATTAATCTATTTTGACATATGTGGTCCAATAAGTATGAGGGCGAGACACGGAGCTTGGTATTTTATTACCTTCATTGACGATTTTTCACGGTATGGTCATGTCTATTTGATCTCACATAAGTCTGAAGCTCTTAAGTGCTTCAGACGATACATAAACAAGGTAGATAATCAAATGGACAATAAAATTAAAGCATTATGCACTGATTGAGGTCGTGAATATTTATCTGAACAATTCAAACAGTTTTATGAAGAGAAAGGGATAATTAGACAACTGACCATTCCTGGCACTTTATAACAAAATAGAGTTGCTGAAAGAAGAAACAAAACTCTTCTAGATATGGTTAGGTCTATAATGGCTCAAGTAAACCTACCAATTTCATATTAGGGTGATGCTTTGTTAACAGTGACCTTTATACTTAACTGTGTGCACTCAAAATCAGTCGCTTTCACACCCTACGAGTTATGGACAAAACGCAAATCAAATCTAAGCATCCTAAGACCCTGGGGGTTAGTGGCGTATATCCATGATGGTTCCCATAAGTATGGGAAAATGGGTCCTAGAGGAAAGAAATGTATCTTCATAAGGTACTCTGAGCAATCAAAGGGATACTTTTTCATAAGTGAAAACAAAGATAGAACGGTGACTGGAATAGAATCAAGAGATGCAACATTCATTGAGACCAAATTTCCTAATAGAGGAGATATTGACGGCACTGTTTCTCTTTATAAGATACGGGAACAAGACAGTGCAGAACAATTTGACAAACTAGAATTGTTTAGGTGTGTCAATCTGAGTGGGAGCCAAGAAAGGTCAACACCGAGACCTGAACAAAGAAAGAGAAATAAACAAATAGCTCTCGTTAAAAGGAGTAATAGGGAAAGTATTCCCAAAAGATGCTTTCAAATAGAAAGAGAATCTTTCTTAGTTACTTTAGAAGGGGATGATGAGCCCCGTTCTGTACAAAAAGCCTTGTCAAGTCCTGCCAACGAGGAATGGAAGAAAGCGATGGAAGTAGAAATGTACTCAATGAAAACGAATCAAGTTTGGGTGTTAGTTGATCTGCCAAAAAGGCATAAGGCCACTGGGAACAAGTGAGTTCTCAAGATTAAAAGAAAAGTGGATGGATCAGTTGATAAATATAAGGCTTGATTAGTGGCAAAGGGATAGACACAACAGGAAGGCATAGATTATGAAGATACGTTCTCTGGCAATAGTAACAGTTTAGACTTGGAATTGCATCAGATGGATGTAAAAACTGCATTCCTAGATGGTAATCTAGATGAGGAAATCTATATGGAACAACCATTAGGTTTCATTGAAAAAGGAAAAAACGAACAAAGTTTGTAAACTTAAAAGGTCCATTTATGGATTGAAACAATCATCCAGACAATAATATTTGAGGTTTCACAAAGCAATAACCTCATATGACTTCCAGATGATAGATGAAGACCACTGTGTCTAATTAAGTGGTTTGAGGGTAATTTTGTTATATTATCCTTATATGTAGATGATATACTATTGGCCGGAAATATTCTAGATTTGGTGGTGGCTATTAAAGAATGGCTTTCGTTGAATCTTAAGATTAAAGATATAGGTGAAGCAAAGTATATACTTGGAGTTAAGATCCAAATAAATCACTCAAAACGAATCCTCTCTCTTTCACAAGAAAATTACATCAACCAGACTCTTGATCAATTTAACATGAAAGACTGTAATCCCATGAGTACCCTGGTTGCTACTAGAGTGGCCTGGAGTCCTGACATGTGTCCCAAAACTGAGTCTAACAAAAAGAAGATGGAAAGAGTTCCATATGCCAGTACTGTTGGCAGTCTGATGCACACAATGATATGTAGAAGACCATATATCTGTTATGCAGTAGGACAAGTACGTAGATTCTAGTCTACTCTTGGTGAAAAATATTGGAAAGCAGTGAAGAGGATCTTGAGATACTTAAAGGGCACTTCTAGTTATGCACTGTGCTACGAAGAAAGTGATCTATGCCTTGTTGGGTACTCCAATGCTGACATAGGCAGAGATGAAAAAGAATGAAGGTTAACTTCAGGTTATACCTTTTTGCTAGACAATGGCGTTATATATTGGAGCAGTAGGAAGCAAATGTGCATTGCCTTATATTTAATGAAAGCTAAGTTTGTGGCATGCACCGCAACAGTACAAGAGGCTTTATGGCTGAAAAGGTTTATGGAACGCCTTGGATTTGGAAACAAGAGTACCAATTTGATGTTAGTACACTGTGACAATACAGCAGCCATAGCCTATACCAAAGATCCTAAGTATCACAGCAAGACCAAGCATATTGACATCAAGTATAATTTTGTCAGAGATTATATAGCACAAAAAATTGTTAGTATACAATACATTTTAACCAAATTGATGGTAGCAGATCCCCTGACAAAGCCAATAGGCGAGAAAGTTTTTTAGGAACATATCTAAGCCCTCGGCATGCGTAAAGTGTACTATGCAAACCTTATATAATATGATATTTATAATTAATGAAATTATATATTTTTCTATCATCACTTTATGTGTCTGTCTAAAAGTATACAATGTCTAGTATGTCGTACAGGTTAAAAAGGTTGGCTCTCTCACACAGGCAACTGCCTTTGATACTCAGGAGGAGTGAACAAAGATGAGACATTTGTGTTTACCAGTAAAGCAGTAAAGAATGATGATATGCTAAGAAAGAAACACAAACTATATGTTGCCTTAACAAAAGTGTAGCAAGTCAAGATGAGATCCACATAAATGAAGTTGGATCGCAGCTTGAAATCCCACTTCTATAATATCTATAGCCAGATAACAAACTCTTTAACGTCGACAACGTAGATATGAGCAGAGTTGAAGAATTTGGGTTACTGAGTGTATCTGGACTCAAGTCTGTATAGTATTAATAATAAGTTCAAAATGACATACACTCTTATAGTAAAAGAGTAACATCGTAGCATGTGTTTCATACCACATGTGCTTGAAGAACCGCAAAAGGGAAGCAAGTGAAAGATCCCTTCTTCATTGCTATGTGAGTCCTAGGACAAATGATCCTCCCGTAGATGTCTTTTGACTTTGACAATATCATGAAGATATGTTTCAGTAACTGCTACTTTGGCATGTGTTCTATGGTCATGATAGATGTGATCTAAGGTATTATGCTAGGAAAGCGACTGATTCATATTAAGGTAATATTTGGAAGAAAGGAAGATTAATTGCAATATACACACCTATGCTAGTATCTGTGACATATGACATTTTCTTGTCGTAAATGTGGATACTAGACATGCGAGGAAGGTAATCTGAGTCAAACATTGACTCAAGAGGAATTAGATTTACCATGAAAAAGTGTATATAAGTAAATCTAAGATATCTGTGGCATAACTTTAAAATTCAAGCTACACAAAGGAGAGAGTGACTTGTGTTGGTCCTATAAAAGGATTTCTAGTACAGGAACTCAGCGAAGACGTCATGCCCATGCGGTCACGGTAAAGCACTAAGTATGAAATTGAGGGTAGACAAAGAGACTAGACTTATGACATCTAATCCACCAAGTGTGAATGGGAGATGTAGGAAAATGAGCTAGTCTGCCCTTGGTGGATTGCAACCAACCTAATTAACCTTTGGGGTTCTGGTGTGAATAACAGAACTTGTGAGTCTCTAATTGTAGTTTTTACTTTTTTATTTAATTTATAAAAAAAAGGGAGGGAACCGTTCATCTAACCATGGGAATCAGTTTAAAGTAGGGAGTTAAAAAACCAACCAAGTGAATCATTTATTTAGAGATAGTTTTGGTTCTTTTGACTCTCTCCTCCTATTCTCTGTTCTTCCTCCACAAGAGTACATTTGCTGTGAGACCAAAGATCTAACTCCATCACTGTGATCAGACCTCCACATTGCTATATGAGATTGTTATACATTCCAGGTACACCTAATTTCATCACTAAGAGATATTAATTTCAAAAATTGAGGCAAGGATATCTAGAAGTTCCAAAATTTACCAAATAAACAATAATCTTTACGGATTAGACTTTGTGAATTAGCAAGAGATGAGTCATTCGTCTTTTTTCCTTAAAGAGCACTGAAAGAGTTATAGAATTAGTTATGATTTTTCAAAGTTGGGCTTGTAATCTAGAAAAATATGCAGTCAACAGTAATCTGAGGACTTAAAGGAAAAATTTTAATTTTTTAAGCCCAAGTAAAGCTTCTGCATATCCAATTCGCTTCCAAATGCATACTTTAAGGGGTAAAAGTAAGCACGTTTCAGAAGTATTTCTCCAAGGATGCTTTTCTAAGGTTATTGTAGGCATCTTCCATATACCTAGGCAAGGTTATGTACTATTCTCGCGCCTTGCCTTCTAAAGACAAATGGAAGGTATTCGACAAAACCTCATCTAAACTAGCCCAGATTGGCTTCATGCCAGAGCATACCATAAAGAGAGATTTTAGGTGCTTGTACAGGTCATCATCTCACACCTCACTTTATTACCCAATTTTATGTCAAGTGGGAGCATTTGGAACCGTTTCTCAAGTCATTGGGTTGGAGAAGTTTCAATTTTTAAAACTTTCCTCTCAATTACTATTTATTATAACCTTAATTTCTTTAAACTTTGAAAAATCATAACTAATCCTAAAAAAATCAAAATTATACGGCTCTAAATTTTACTTGAAGCGTGTAATGAGCTTTTTAAAGGAAAAATACATTCAGAGCATGAATCTAGCCTATGTGTGCCCAGTTTCAATGTTAAGATGTATTGTTTATTTGGTCATTTTTTCAATTTTTAAGAATTTATGCCCAATTTTAGAAGGGCATAACTCTTTGTACAAAATTCCAAATTTATGAAATACCACTCATTTTAAAGCTAAAAATATGATCTATTGGACTGTCAAGTTTTACATCCAAACTTTATCATTTGCTCAAAATTTCGCATGGTCAAACTTTACCCTTAAAAGTTAGCTTTTATTCTTTTTCAAGTGTAACTTAAGCAAATAAAGCCATGACCATTCCCACATGATTTAGCCATATATTACAACATATAATAAGTCATTTAGTATAATTTACAGTCTGTAAAAGTCATCCAAACACATATCCATAAATATTACAAAACTTTCTTGTGGCATCACTTTCTTGCCTTTAGCTATAACACTTGCTTGCCTCATTGGTGTTATTTGAACATAGAGAAAAATGAGATTTCATAGAAATCTCAGTAGCAAAGAAATCATAACAATAATGTTAAACATGCAAGATATATTATAATCAATTCCATAAAATATTTCTTTACCTCTATGCCATATAAAATCATATCAAGTCATTCCAAATTAATGTATTAATGCATCTTGCCAAGGCATGTCATATCAACTAATCAAGCACATTACCATCAGACAATTCGAAATACCATATGGCATATATTCAAACAATCATATCATGTAATAATCAACCAAGTCAACAATAAAATTGTAAACTCCATGCTACCTCTTTTATCCAAGATTTTTAGCCTCTTTGATCTCTTTGTGTTTCTCCTTATTGTCTTGCTCAGTGCCTATCAATCCATGCATAAATACGTGTCATATTATCAACCATAACACATGAAATATAATTAGGTATCAAAATGACTCTATAACCCTCTTTTCTTTGACTTTGTGACCTTAATTTCCATCTTTGTTTCAATCAATCTCTTAGACCATTCCTATACAATTTTTTATGCATAATCCAAATATCAAATCAAATTTAACAAAATCACACTCCTTCTGTTTCAACTTGAATTGGCCAAATAGTATGCTTTAGGGATCCTGATAAGCTTCATTATTTGCATATATTTCTAGCCTTAAACTCATGCTTTTGTATAAATAGCTTTCATTATGCATAAGAGTTGGTGAAGGAAGTTGTGAGGTTTTCTTTGTGTTTTTGCATGATTTTATGTTATTTTATTGTGTATACTTTTGATCCTTGTTTGGTATGAATTTTAAGGAGCTTCACTAGCATTCTCGCCATTCTGTCATAGGCATCACAGTGGATAGTTGAAGGCGTCACAGCGGATTTCCAAAGATACTCTCGGTCATAGGCACCACGGCAGACCAAGTTTCACAAGGAGCTTAGGATCACTAATTGAAACGACACCATATAGGCTAGGCGCTGTGGTGGATATCACAAGGCACCGCGGCGGATAACGAAAAACTTCATATTTAAATACAGAAGTCGCGTGCTCAAACAAAAAAGCCCAGATTTAGTTCTTCACCCCTCAGATCACCGATTTTCTCATTCTCTCTACCTTCTCTCAATTCTCTCTCCCATTTTCATCCAAATCCATCATCTTCTATGATCATCTATGAATCTTCCATTGATTCTTGCTGTTTCTACTGCAATTCAGAGCATGAGTGGCTAAATTCCCAAGTTCTCCTAGCAATAAAGCTGACCTGAGTTCATAGAGCTAAATAGGGAGTCTTTTTCAGATCTGATTTCCACTTTCTATTCTAAGATTCATTTGTATCAGTTGAACATTTGTGATTAGAATGGAAGTTGAGTGATTAGATTTATGTTTCTTGAAATTTAGATCTGATGAAACATTCAGATGTGAGTTGTGTCCTTTGATTCAGTTGAATAAAGGATTCTCTGTTAATTTGTGGATCTAATTCCTTTTACTTGGACTGTTGTTCTATAATTCTGAATTTTGATTGAATGATTTTGATGATTCACAGTTGTGGTCATTCTTAAAGAATTACAGCTTGCTTCTTAAGTGTTCTTGTCAATTGATTTTCCTTCTCTACAGAGCAAGATAATGAATCTAGTAAGATAGTTGTTATTGACCTGTGTTTAGAGAGATTTGAGTAGTAGCTGAATCTATCCATTTGATTGACTCTAAGAGACTCCAAATTATAAGATTGAACAAGGAAGGAAGGATGAATTGCTAGAGGAACTACCATCTCTTATCTGAATCTTTTTTGCATTTTAGAACCTTTACTGTTACCTTTCATTTGAATTTGTTTCTTGCTTCGATTTCTCCATTCTGAAACTCAATCTTTTACCTTGGTAATTTGATAATTAAAGTGAATTGTTAAGAATTGAATTCCAACTTAAGGCTCCTTGAGAAGAATGACCTAGGTATTGCCTCACTTGCTGCATTTTCCTAGTATAATTTTAATTACCTAGCGACAAGGTTCATCAAATGGCATTGTTACCAGGGAGCCTTATTTGTTAAGGTTCTTGGCAATTCACTGGTTTGCCAAGGGAAAAAAATAGAAAACTAAAACGACATAAAAAGTAGCTTTAGTGTTTCTGAGTTGTTTCTGCATTTTCTTCACTTTGTGCATCGTTGTTGAGTTGCTTCCTTTATTGTTACATTTGAATTCATTTTGTAGGTTGCCAAGGAGTTAAAACATTTTGGTCAGTTGTGAATTGTTTGAATCCGTGCTGTAGCAACCTCTTCTTTTTAGTTGTTCTTCCACTAAATCTGATGATAGTTGATTGTTTTTATGCTTTTGAGATCTTCTTCTAGTAGGAAAAATTAATACCATTGTGTTAATGGTTCAATTTGCAGGAGTGAAGGTGTGAGAAGTGTTAGAAGCTGTTGGAAATTCGTTTATCAGGTTTATTAGAAGAAGGCGCTACGGCGGATCTCACCAGACCCTGCAGTGCCCCTGACAACAGTGATTCCGTGACAAGAGTTGCGGCGGATTTCATCAAGTGCCACAGTGCCTACCTAAATTTGGCTTGGGAGTTGTCTCTGTAATAGATGCCGTGGCGAATTTGAGCAAGTACCGCGGCGGATTACACATACTTCCCTCTTAACTTTATGGCTTTTCTCTGATCTCTTTCTTTTGTCTATTTGCTTTTTGGCATTTATTTCTTTAGTCTTTCCTCTTGTTCCTTAGTTGCATGTCCCAGGATAAGGCCCTTTTACCTTTTGATTGGGAAATCAATAAAACTCTAAGGCAAATCAGGAAAACCAAACAAGTAACTGAATCTAGTAAGCAACCTATATTGAGTGAACCTTCTCCTCAAGTTGAATCTTGCTCTTCCTCTTCCTCTGAATCTACTTTAGGAGGGTTTGTAGACAATCATTTTATGATGGATCAAGATAATAACAATGCTCAAACTGAGAGAGGTGATGCTGCAAATAGACCTCAAAATGGAAGAGAAGCTGAAAATGTTCTTCATAATGCTAATCTTCAATTGAATAGGGATGAGGAGAATAAGAGCATTAGAGAAATTAATAACTCAAGTGTGAATTGTGATCCATGTGGTTTTTATAACTTTGACATTGATTTTAAACTTAAGGGTACCTTGATTAATACCTTACCAAGATTTCTTGGTCTTGCAGGGGATGATCCATATAGACATCTTCAAAACATGTATGCTGTTTGTTCCTCTATGAAGCCTCATGGTGCTCAATTGGAGGATGTGCTAAAGAGAGCTTTTCACTTCACATTAGAAGGACATGCTAAGGAATGGTTGCAAAGTCTACCTCAACACTTCACAACACTTACATGGGAACAACTTAAGAAGGCCTTTTTGGAGAACTATTTTCCTACATCAAGGACATCTAAATTAAGGAAGGCTATCTATAGAGTTCAACAAGATAGTAGAGAGACCTTGTATGAGTATTGGACGAGATTTCTAGCCATCCTTTCTAAATGTCCAAATCATCAAATCAGCAAGTCTAATCTAGTCCAGTATTTCTATGAGGGCTTGCTATCTCATCACAAGAATACAATAGATGCTGCAGCCTATGGTTCGCTGTTTGATTTGACTCCTCACAATGCGTGGGAATTATTTGAGAAGATGGCTAACAACAACCAACAATTCAGCACAAAGGATAAACAATCTGTTAATGAGATTTTGAGGTCAAATCCTATTAACTTCGACTCTCAATTTGCTACCTTGTCAGAGAAGATGGACAAGAGAATGACTAGGATGGAGTAACTCTTGTCAAGTAAACAATGTGGTGCTGTGGGAACATCACAAGCCTTGGTAGCTCCCTCTTATGACTTCTGTGGTTCCATGATGCATTAGACTGCATCTTGCCCTTCTCAGTTTGAAGAAGTAGCAACCATGTATCAACAAAGATCCAGTCAATATCAGCAAAGAAATCCTTTCCCTAACACTTATAATGAGGGATGGAAAGATCATCCCAATCTTAGATAGGGAGGAGGAGAGAACAACAAGGAAAGGTTCATGTAGAATAAGTTCCAGCAATGTCAATATTCAGAACAAGCTATGGGTACTTCCCAAACTGCTCAAGAAGTTAGTAATTCAAGGAATGATGATATGACCCTCTTGTTGAAAAGCATGAACAGTATGAGTGCTAACATTAGTGCTATGACATCTCAAATAGACATAATTGATAAGAATACTACTGCATCTGATGCAAGGATGGCTGCTATAGAGAATAGGGTTAAACAATGGGAGACAAAGGCTTCAAACTTGTCTAACTTTGTTACCCAACTTTCAGACAATTTCAGCACTTTTCAAGCAAAAACAAGTGGAGCTTTACCTTCTAATACTGTGATTAATCCCAAGTCATTGAATGCCATAAATTTATGAAGTGGAAGGAAAGTGACATTCAATGAGAATGATGAAGAATCCAACTTAAAGAAAGATCATTGCACTAGAGGGAACTCTGTCCAGAAAAAGAAACCACCAAGTGTGGAATCTGAAAGCTTAAGAGAGAAGCAATTATTGCATGGAAGAAAGGAAACCGGATCTAGAAGTGTAACTACTGAAGGTTGCACAACTCAAGCTGGTCCTTCAGTTCAGGTTG
Organism: Neltuma alba; assembly: GCF_004799145.2. Lineage (NCBI taxonomy): Eukaryota > Viridiplantae > Streptophyta > Magnoliopsida > Fabales > Fabaceae > Neltuma > Neltuma alba. Next base: position 127,032 of record NW_021635350.1, read on the forward strand.
ATAAAAAAGTCCATGAAGCACCATTAGGAGAGAACTTGGAGCAATCTTCTTCAAGAATTTCATAGCCTAACCATGACAAAGAAAAGATGGAGCAAGATAAAGTTGAAGATTCTCACATGAGCAACAAACCGGGAAGTAAAGGTAAAGAGGTAAGCTTAAAAGATCTACATTTCCCTAAAGCTTTTATGTTTGGGCAGAAGGTTGCAAAAGAAAAACAGAATAAAGAAGTCTTAGATTTCTTTAGTAAAATAGAAATTAATATTGCCTTGCTGGATTTATTGAAGAAAGTGCTTGAGTATGCAAAATTCTTGAAAGACATTTGCATTAACAAAAGGAAGTTTAAAACTAATGAATTTGTCACATCCAGTATTATGGTAATTAGGAATAAAAAATATTCCTAAATAATTCAGGGCTAAAAATAATAAGGAGAATTAGAAGAATTTTGGTGGAAAATAATTATTACGATTTTCCAAGCCAATTATGAAAATTTGACTAATTAAGGAAAATTGGTCAAATATAATTATGGAATAATATTTTTAAGCCTTAGAAAATTAAGAAAAAATTAGGATGATATCCTTTGAGAATTATATGAGATTATAAAATTGGTTTTATAACCAAATTACCCTTAGAGAAATTACAAAAGAATTTAAGGGTGATTTAAGCCAATTTAAGGGATTTTATTTGGAAAATTCCAAATAAATATTTTTAAGGGGAATAAAATCCTAATAAAATTCCTATGATATCCCAAGGAATTATAATAGATTATGGAGTTAAATGAAGACCCTTAAATATCCAAGATTTTTCCCAATACCTTTTTGGAAAGTGGAAAAACCCTAAAGAAAAGGAAATTAGTTTTCCTTTTTATTTAATTATTGGGAAATTAATTTTGAGACAAAGAGGGCCATTTGGGAAGATAAAAATAAGGAGAATAAATTAGGGATATGACAGAAAATAATTATAGAGGCCAAAATACTGTAATTATAGAAACGAAGTTAAACCCGGAGTCGAAGTGCACCGGTAAAGCAAGACTAGAGTCTTGCAATTCAAATGGTTCACAATTAGCCATGTGTCAAGCCCCTAATAGAGAGGATTTGAACTTGCCAAGTGTCATTCCTCAAATGGAGAAGATTTTGACTTTTGGTAATTAATTTCATTCGGATTTAGTTAATTATGAAAGAGAAAGTAAGATTAAGAGGGTAATGACACTCGGAATTTCATTTATGATGGTGGTTGGGATATTTTGGCTCATTAAACAAGCTCATCTCTCCTATTATTCAGATGTTATTTCGTGCAAGAGGGAACCAAGAGAGAAAAGAGGGAGTTCAAAGGGAAATCAAGGGAAAAGCTACTAACTTGATCATACAACCAAGGATTCAAGGTTAGTTTTTGGTTCTAAATGGATCCTTGCCTTGTTTTCTTTCTTTGTATGGTTGAAAATTTCTGTTTTCTCTCTTCTTGGGTTCCGGACAAAATGCTTCTCATGTGGGGAAAGAATTTTGTTGATCATACTTGCTAGAACACTTCAAAACATGTTAGATCCTAGTAGTTGCAAGTGGTTGTGAGTTGATTTTTGAAGTGTTTTCTTGGTTGTGTACCATATGGACCATTTCAACCAAGGTAGTAAATGGACCTTAGGATGTGTTTTTCAATGTTTTAAGACTTCCATGATGCTCAAAATGAAAAATGGTGTAGGGTAAACCAAAAGGAACAAGTGTTGGAAGCATTAAAACCAAAGTTGTAATTTTGGGTTAAAGAACCCTCTTGGTTTGGTCAAGAGAAACTGAAAGGAGGAGTTTTATTTTCTTAAATCTAAACATATATTTGGAATCTACATGAAAAACCATGTAGGAATAAGTCAAGAAGAAATTTTTAAGGTTAAAAGGAAACAAGTTCAAAAATAAAGAACAAAGGTAGAAGCTTTAAGGAGCAAGACTCATATTAAGTTGTGTTCTTGCTTTTACTTGGTTTGGTTAATAACTTTTGCTGCCCTTTCTTGATGGATTTCCATGCTAGGGTTTGATATTTGTGAAGGAGAAGAAGAGAAACAAAGAAAACTCAAGCTTTTGGAGCAAATGAACTTTCTTGATTGGCATTATTGATTTGGCATTATTGCATAACAATTAGTTGAACCTAACTACTAACATTGACTTGGCATTATTGATTATTACATGATTAATTGCTATTATGTGGATGAACTTTCTTGATTGTATTGTGGCTATTCTTTGCACTTTCTTGCTTTTTCCTTTGCATGATTGAGTTTGCCAAATGATAAGCATGCTAGTTCACCAATAGTAGTTAATATAATTATGCATGTTGATGATGCTTGTTGATGATATAGTTGGTTAATTTGCTATTGGGATTTCAATGAAATCTCATTCCCCAAATACAATCTAACATTTTAGAACCTGAAACATCCAAGGGCAAGCTACAGATTGAGGGTCAAAAGTATGGTATCATACCATAAAAATTCGTGGACATTTGGGTTATGTAATATTATGCTGGGCAGTGCCGTAAATTCACTGACACCGTCACCTTTACGTGACGTTTTGATTAAGTTCCTGAATGTGTTTAATTACAAAATTTGGCATGTTTGTATATCACGTTCTAAGCTTTATTTTGATAGCTAACACATTAAAAATAGCCAACAACATGATTTTTAATGATTTTTCAAATTTAAGGTTCAGAATCTGGAAAAAGGGTTTTTGCCTAATAGATAGAGGTGACTTTCATAAAAACCTAACACTTTTTCCAATGGAATTGGTTCATAAGATTATTTTTTTTCTAAAAGAGCATTCAAAGAGATTTTGATAGAATTTTGAATCACTCTATTTCAATATTTCTAGATTAAGTTATGAATTTTTGAAGTTGGGCCAGAAAACTGGATTTTTACCCGATGAACAGTAAAAATCTGAAAATTAGCGTTTTTGAGTTAATTTAAGCCTAAGACCATCCAATGTGGTCTAAAATGGTCTTAATTGAACCCTAAGATGATACGATAGTAAGATGTAACAAAATTGGTGCAAGTTGGCCCTAATGTTTTAGCTCTTTTTAAAGCTCAATTACCTGTGAAATGCCAAGATCCAGGAGCTTTCTCCATTCCTTGCCAAATTGGTAAATTTCACATCTCTAAAGCTTTGATGGATTTAGGTGCTGCTATTAACGTGATGCCAAGTTCTGTTTACTATGCTTTGGGAGTTGAAATCATGAAACTTACAAGTGTCGTAATGCAACTAGCTGATAAGTCTATTAGGAATCCCAAGGGAATCTTAGAAGACATTTTGGTCCAAGTAAAAGACCTTGTATTTCCTACTGATTTTTATGTGCTAGATATGACTAATGAGGCCATAAGTGAAAGCACATTGATTTTGGATAGACCATTTCTAAGAACTGCCAATACCATGATTTACATGAAAGATGGGATTATAAAAATGGAATTTAGTGGTCAAGAAATTCAATTTAATATGTATGAGATGATGAAACATCCACATGAGGATTATTCTCTATTGGGGCTTAATATGATTGATTTGTCACTTGAAAATGAGTGTGAATCTATTTTTGAGCATGATAGCAATGATGATACTGAAGATTCTTTCATTTCTTTCTCTTCCATATATTCTCCTTTATCTTCTTTTTCTTCACACCTAGATGATGTGTCTAGCATTGATTCTAAAATTGATGGCTGGCTTTCCACTTGGAGTGAATTGTCTTCAGTTTCATCCATTAAGTCTTCAATTGATGTTAATTCCACACTGTCAGGTGATGAACAACTTGCACAAAGATTGCTTGTAGATTTCTCAGTAGCACAAGAGAGTGAATCAATTCCTGTACAAAAAGAGGAAGGTGAAGGGCACAAGAATCATGGTTGCAAGGTTAGCCCAACTCTCATAGACGAATCCCCATTCAAGGTGCATGAAGCTGAACTTTTTGAACAATAGGATTTGTCTTTAAATTCTTATCATATTTTATATTCCAATCCTATTTACAAGTCACTTGATCCTAGTTTCTTTAATTGTGTAGAACTAGAATATCTCTTGGAAATCATGCAAGGTGTAGCTGCTCCCAAACCTATGAAATCAGTCATGACACCAACCAAATTTGCTGAAATATGCAGCATGGGGAGTGCTCTTTTGCAATCTATTTTTACTTGTGAAATTAGAATTGCCCAAGACTATGCTGTATCTAATTTTGAGTTTTCACATGGATTTACAGATGTTTTAAATGCATTATTGCAAGGACCTATTAAGGAGCGTTGCTCACATGAGGATGGATGAACAACTGTAGTTTTTGGTGTTAAAGCTTTAAAGCAATCTGAAAGTAATTGCACTACCTTAGAGCTCAAGAAACTGATACCCTCAGTAGTTCAACCTCCTGAATTGGATCTTAAACCCCTACCATCAATATTGAAATATGCATTTTTAGCTGAAAATGAAAGACTACCGGTGATAATCTCTAATTCTTTGACTGATCTTGAAGAGTCTTAGTTACTTGCTATTTTGAAGAGGTATAAAAGTGCAATTGGGTGGTCTCTAGCAGATATTCCTGGTATTAATGCTTCAATTTGCACTCATAGAATCTTGTTAAATGAAAATGCAAAGCCCATAAGGCAACCTCAAAGAAGACTTAAGCCACTCATACTTGATGTTGTTAAAAAGGAAGTAACAAAGATGCTTAGTGTAGGTATTATATACCCTATTTCAGATAGTGAATGGGTAAGTCCAATTCAGGTTGTTCCTAAGAAAAGCAAAATCATTGTGGTTAGGAATGAGAAAAATGAATTAATTCCCACTAGAACACAGAATTCTTGGCGTGTTTACATTGATTATAGGAAGCTTAATGATTCTACAAGAAAAGATCACTTTCCCCTACCTTTTATAGATCAAGTGCTTGAAAGATTAGCTTGTAAATCTCACTATTGTTTCCTTGATGGTTTTAGTGGCTATTTTCAGGTTCCCATTACACCCCAAGATCAAGAGAAGACTACATTCACTTGTCTTTTTGGCACATTTGCATATAGAAGAATGCCATTTGGACTTTGCAATGCACCAGGCATATTCCAAAGGTGTATGCTATCCATCTTTAGTGATTTGTTAGAAAATGGGATTGAGGTGTTTATGGATGATTTTACCATCTATGGAAATAATTTTGATGAATGCTTAGTGAACTTGGAAAAAGCTCTATTTAAATGTGTTGAAAAGAACCTTATCTTGAATTTTGAAAAATGCCACTTTATGGTCCAGTAAGGAATAGTTCTAGGTCACCTAATTTCTGAAATGGGAATAAGATAGACAAGGCAAAGATTGAAGTAATTTCATCTTTACCTTATCCAACAAATCTTAAGGAACTTAGATCTTTCCTGGGCCATGCTGGATTTTATAAAAGGTTCATGAAAGATTTTAGTAAAGTGACTTTTCCAATGTCCAAATTACTACAAAAAGATGCTTCCTTTGATTTCACTGAGGAGTGTAAAATGTCTTTTGATGAGATTAAATCCAGATTGACCTCTCCACCTATTTTGACTAGCCCTAATTGGAATTTACCATTTGAATTGTGTTGTGATGCCTCTAACAATGCAGTGGGTGCAGTTCTTGGACAAAAAGATGGTAAGGCTTCCAAAGTTATTGCTTATGCTTCAAAAACACTAGATAAAGCTCAAACAAATTATACAACTACTGAAAATGAGCTCTTCTCTATTGTTTTTGCATTAGACAAGTTTAGACCTTACCTAATTAACTCTAAAGTCACTGTTTTCACTGGTCATTCTGCTATTAAGTATCTTTTCAGCAAACCACAATCCAAATCGAGGCTCTTAAGGTAGATGTTGTTGATCCAAGAATTTCATATTGATATCAAAGACAAGCCTAGAGCAGAAAATGTAGTGGCTGACCATCTAAGTCACTTATTAGAAACTACAAGGGGAGTAATTGATTCAGATTTTGTTTGTGATGAGTTTAAGGATTGTTCTGTTTCTGCATTGTCTCTCATGGAACCTTGGTATTGTCACATTGTCAGCCTTTTTATTTGCTGGTCTAATCCCTTCTTCATTATCTTATTTTCAGATGCAGAAGATTAAGAGTGAGTCTAAACACTATATTTGGGACCCTCCAATCCTTTGGAAGGTATGCAGCGACCAAATCATTCGAAGATGTGTGCCAAATGAAGAATTCCAAGATATCATGCATGCTTGCCACTCTCAAACTTGTAGAGGCCATTTTAGTGCTCAAAAGACTGCAAGGAAAATATTAGAAGCTGGTTTGTATTATATTGGCCATTACTCTTTAAAGACTCTTATGAGTATTGTAAGAATTGTGATATTTGCTAAAGATTTGGTAGCCTAACTAAGAAACATAAATTACCCCAACACCCAATGCTTTTCTGTGAGGTGTTTGAAGTATGGGGTATTGACTTTATAGGGCCCATTCTTCCTTCTATGGGTTTTACATACATCCTTCTTGCAGTTCATTATCTTTCGCAATGAGTAGAGGCCATAGCAACCAAAAAGAATGATGCTGCCACTATTTCAAACTTTTTGAAAAAAACATCTTTTCTAGGTTTGGCATCCCTAGAGCAATAGCTAGTGATAATGGAACTCATTTTTGTAATAAATTACCGCAAGGGTTATTCACTAAGTATGGTGTGACATATAAGACATCCACACCTTATCATCCCCAAAGTAATGGGCAAGCTGAAAATGCAAATAGAGAAATCAAGAAGGTGTTGGAAAGAATAGTTAAACCATCTAGTAAGGATTGGAGTGCCAGATTAGATGATGCTTTGTGGGGATATAGAACTGCATTTAAAACCCCCATAGGCATCTCTCCTTATAGGTTGGTTTATGGTAAAATGTGTCACCTATCGGTTGAAATTGAACATAAGTCTCTTTGGGCTGTAAAAGCATGTAACCTTGATTTTGATTCTGTTGGCATGGAAAGGTTATTGCAACTGCAGGAACTTGAAGAGCTGAGACTTGAAGCCTATGAGAATTCTAGGTTTTACAAGGAGAAGACAAAGATGATTCATGACAAGAAAATTCTAAGGAAGACTTTCAAGGTTGAAGATAAAGTGCTGCTGTACAAGGCACTATTCACATTTAAACCTAGAAAGTTAAGCACTAGATGAGAAGGACCATACTTGGTCACTAAAGTGCACAATTTTGGTATGATAGAGTTGCTAGATGAGATGAGCAGTAAGACTTTTAAGGTCAATGGCCACTTGCTCAAAATTTACAAGGAGAATTTTGATCCACTATAATCTCAGGTTGTCCCCTTCCTTACCTCATATACCTTAGTCTATGTTTATTTGACTTTTATCATTCTTGAACTTCACTTGTGAATAAGTGTGGGGGAAGGGCATGACCAGTAACAAGTGTAAGTTGTTTTCAGTTTGTTTTGTGTGTTCCGTTTTTTTTGTCCATTATTCCTTTCCCCACTTTTCCTTACTTATCTTTTGTTCAGATTTGCATTGAGGGCAATGCAAGGATCAAGTTTGGGGGAGTGAATGCTATGTTTTTGTGTGTTTTGTGTCTTTTATAAAAACCTCAGTTTTTCAAAAACTTTTTGAAGGTTTAAGCTTGTTTCAAGGGTTTAATGTTGCATTTGTGATTAATTTTGACTTGGAAATTAATATCATGAAGTGAAATTTTCTAATGTGTAGAGATTAAGCATGATGTGTTCTTTAGCCGAAGTGAATAAATATGGAAGACAAAGCCTAGTTGGAAGGATTCTTTGGGCATTTATATTCATTTCTGGTTTGTGCATTCAATTATTTCTCATGCTCTCTAGAACTTGTCTTAGTTCTTAATCAAGACCACATGTAACATTTGTATCTCTTGAACATGATTGAGGCATTCATTCAAATTAACTACTTAGACCAAATGGCCAACCCCTACATGATTTACCCTTTGCTACCTATTTGAGCCTTTTAGTTGAATTTTCCATTCATTTCACTCTCATTTATAAAACCTCTCTCCTACAAGGATGCATATTTCATTTCATTAATTCCTTTTAGAATTCAAAGTATTATGATGGATTCAGTTGATGGATTGACATGAGGAAGTGCATACTTGAGAATGGGTGTGAATGAAAGAAAAGAAAAAAACTGAAAAAAATGAAAAGAAAAGAAACAAAGAAAAACAAGGATTAGAAAAGTTGAAGAAATGAAAAAGCAAGAAAAGAAAGTAAAGAAGGAATAAAAGTTCCCTTGCCCCTTTAGAGTTCAAGATCAAGAAGTTAAACCCTCAATTATACATTGTTAATACTATTGAGTTCTACACATTGATTTGCATATTATCTCTTCCCTCATATGCATTCTTGTGCATTTCCTTCCTACCTTTACATTACAAGCCACAAAAATCCTCTTGATTCTTGAGTACTTATGTATTCAAGTGGTAGAGAGGTAGAGCTATTACAAGCATATGGTAGAGCATTTGAACAAGTGAATTGAGTGAAAGAACCTTAAATACTTGTGAGTTCAGTGATATACTGATTCCCTTGTGTGGTCTTCCATATTTTGTTCACTTAGATTAAATCGCATATCATTGCTTGATTTCTTTGCATCAGAATGTTCCATGAATTGATGTTGGTCAAAGAATCATTGTTGGTTGCATTTGTAACTTGAATTTTTGAGCTTGCCTATTCCTTATCTTTCACATTATGTTTAGACCTAATTTTCCCAGGAGTGCAAAAGCTAAGTGTGGGGGAATTGATAAGCCTCATTATTTGCATATGTTTCTAGCCCTAAACTCATGCTTTTTCCATTTATATTTGTAAGGAATTGAAAGACATGCAGCGGAAATAACTTCAAAATTTTCAATCCCTTGCCCGGATCTACCGATTGTGTTTAAGTCAAGTAGTAAAAGGTATTACCTACGATATTCGAATCGTTGGTGGCTCGGGGATTCTGACGTTCAGGATGCCTATGCTCTCTTTTCGATCGTGAGAATTCGACAACTCAGATCAGCTTCCTCTACCGGTATCCACACGAACAGCGTTCTAATCACAAATGACGTGCTAGCGCCTCTTGTCCTTTTAGGGTTTTTGATAATCCATCCTCACCGTCTCTCTATTGACCATTTCTTATCTGCAAGCGCTTTGCACCCTCACACGCCTAAAAAACCCTAGCTCCTAATATCAAATATATATAGGACGCTAAGGATATTGGATTTTGGAATTAATCCTAAATTAATTCTGAAATTAATACAATATCACATATTGCATAATCTGATAAGAAATTAATTAAATAAATACGGTTTTTATATTAAATCCGTCCTACGGATTTAATTCACCTATTCATTTAATTCAAAATAAAGATATGACGGAATTATGTTTGATTTATTCTAATAAATCAAATTTGAGATATTATACCTAATTAATTAAAAAAATGATATAGATTTAATTTATTCTTATAAATCAAATCTTATAAATATCTCTTATATTATATATATATATATATACACGCGAATTTATATATATATACACGTCTACCCTAGATTATTCATTGAATCTGGACACATCTCACATTCAATGAATCTGGACATCACGGCTCGTGTTGGGCTATTTTGTGTGCGACCCTGTAGGCCCATATGAAGTTGGCAGTGGGCCATTTACTATAATGACTCATAAGTCGTAAGCAGTTTCTAGCAAGACATCACGACTACCGAAATCATATGAGGATCGATGAACAATGCAACCTTTCATACAACCGTATCACGTCCCTTTTGTTACATGACATTTCAGTTATGGATGAGGCATGGAGAACGTCATCCTCCTATTCCTAACCGTTGCTTTCTCAATCCCTGAGTAGTCTGAGTATAGAAATGGAACTACCTTTCCATTATAGTATGGCCATACATTTCTCAGACTCACTCATCGAGGGGCCCAGTAATGTCTCTCTACAAATGTGAGGGACAAATACCATCTTGATCATTCACATTCCTTCATATGAAAAACCACTAAGCCTGAACATAGTCTTTATGATCACTCGGTCAAAAGTGACTTTTGACTAGGTCAAAGCTAAGTGTTTCTCATGTAGGAATCCATGATGATCTTAGGTCAAAGGGCATAGTGACATGGTTTATATATGAGAGAAGCTTATGACTTAACCCATGCTGCTCTCTCATAGCGGGTTGGTCCAACACCTTGTACTCTTACATGTGCCTATGACTTTGATTTATATCTCTATACATCTTCAAAGTCATACTGGTCTTATTTCATCTCTGCTCCCACATAGATGACTGACCAGGGACATTTAGGATAAAATCATGAGTTATCCAAGGATAGTCATCACAGTAAACATGCAAATAATATGATAACATAATTAAGAAATTCATAAGTCAACAATGTTCATAACTTAATGATTGGCCCCTATGGCACAATTTCCAACAATATTTACATATTTTAGATATAATTAGCTTTCATTATGCATAAGAGTTGGTGAAGGAAGTTATGAGGTTTTCTTTGTGTTTTTGCAAGATTTTATGTGATTTTATTGTGTGTACTTTTGATCCTTGTTTGGTGTGAATTTCAAGGAACTTCATTAGCATTCTTGCCATTCTATCATAGGTGCCATGGCGGATAGTTGAAGGCGCCATGGTGGATTTCCAAAGATACTCTCAGTCATAGGCACCGCGGTGAATGATCAAAGGCGCCACAGCAGACCAAGTTTCACAAGGAGCTAAGGATCACTAATTGAAACGACACTGTATAGGCTAGGCACTGTGGCGAATATCACAAGGCTCCACGACGGATGACGAAAAACTTTAGATTTAAATACAGAAGTCGCGCGTTCAGACAAAAAAGCCCAGATTCAATTCTTCACCCTCCAAATCATCGATTTTCTCGTTCTCTCTGCCTTCTCCCAATTCTCTCTCCATTTTTGTCCAAATCCATCATCTTCCACCGATCATCTATGAATCTTTCATTGATTCTTACTGTTTCTATTGCAATTCAGAGCATGAGTGGCTGAATTCCCAAGTTCTCCTAGCAATGAAGCTGACCTGAGTTTGTCACACCTTACTATTGGATCAACTTAGGTTCCATTCAAAACCATTTTAGACCACATTAGATGGTATTGGTTTCAAAAATTCATGAAAAACGCTGATTTTCGGATTTTTACTGTTCATCAGGTAAAAATTCATTTTTCTGGCCCAACTTCAAAAATTCATAACTTATTCCACAAAAATCCAAATGGGGTGGTTCAAAATTATATTTAAATCTCTTTAAGTCCTTTTTAAAAGAAAAATACTCTCATGATCCAATTCCTTATGAAAAAGCATCAGGTTTTTGTGAAAGGTAACACTGTCCATTTGCCAAAAATCCTTATTCCAGATTCTGAACCTCAACTTTGAAAAATCATTAAAAATTGTATACTTGTCCATTTTTAACGTACTGCCTATCAATCCGAAGCTCAGGATGTCAACTATAAGAATACCAAATTTCGTGAGGAAATTCGCTCAGTAACTAAATAAAACACGGCTCTAAACTAACGTCTTGCTTAGGGGTTACAGCACCAAACATTGATAATTATACATAACCAAATGTCCACGAATTTTTATGGTATGACACCATAATTTAGCCTCCAATCTGCAGCTTGCACTTGAGAAATTCAGGCCCCAAAATTTTACATTATATTTGGGGGATGAGATTTTTGAAAATCCTAGTAGCAAGATCAATCAACCAAAACATTAACATGCATCAATTACAAGCATTCCAATCTTTTGCTATTAATAGGGAACTACTTTACCTCATAAATGTAGCACTCTAACATGCAATAGCCAAAGCATATAAAGCAAGGAGTATAGCTACACAATCATCATCATCATCATCATTTAGTTCAACCACATAATAGCACATGAAATTGCATAGCAATCAATGCAACATTTAACATTAAGGCTAATTAAATCTTACTACCTTAATCCAATGCTCTTTGATTTTCTTGCTCTTCTTTCTTGCTTCCACAAATGCCAAATCCTAACATGGCAATCCACAAAAATGGCAGCAAGAATCATCAACCATTTCTCATGAAAAATTAACAACATAAATCAAGTAACCTCTAACCCCCTTAAAGCTTCCATCTTTGTTCTTGAATTTTTAGAGCTATTTTCCATAAAACCTAAAAATTCCCTCTTGGCCTTTTCCTATATAGTTTTTCATGTAGATTCCAAATATCTACTTAGATTTAACAAAATAAATTTTCTTCCTTCAGTTTTGATCTGGCCGAACCCTTAGGGTTGATTACCCAAAAATCTCAACTTTGATTCTAAGGCTTCCAACACTTGTTCTTTAGCTTTACCCTACACCATTTTTCATTTTGAACACAATGGAAGCCTCAAAACTTTGAAAAACTCATCCTAGGATCCAGATCTAGTCTTGGCCAAAATGGATCTCAAGTAACACAACCAAGAAAAATGCTTTAAACCTATAGTCACTTGCAAACACTAGGATCTAACTTGTGTTGTGTGTTTTAACAAGTGTGATCAGCAAAACTCCTTTCCCCTTTTTATTAATCAGTTCGGCCAGCCACATAAAGAGGAAGGAGACAGATTTTTAACCATAAAAGAGAAAGAAAACAAAGCAAGAACACATCTAGAACCAAGATCTAACCTTGAAGCCTTGCTTGAATGATCAAAGGTGCTTGCTTCTTCTTGTTTTTCTCTCAAGCTCTCTCTTTTTCTCTTGTTTCCTCCCTTGGCCGAACCATAATCAGAAAATGGGGAGAGAAGCTCATTCAATGCACACAAAATATCCCATCTACCACAATTAATGAAGAGCCAAGTGTCAAGTGTCTATTCCTTCTTAATTTTTCCCTCTTAATTAACTTAATGACAATTGAAATTAATTTCAAAAGTCAAGATCCTCTCCAATGGTGGCTTGACACTTGGAAAGCTCTAATTACCACCCATTAAAGGCTTGACAAGTGGCAACTTGTAGGCCAAGTAAAGTGCAAGACTCTGATTAACACTTTATCGGTGCACTTTTACTCCGGGTTTAATTTCTTTTCTATAATTACAGTGCTTTGGCCTCTGTAATTATTTTCTGTCAGATCCATAAATCATTCTCCTCATTTTTATCTTCCCAAATTGCCCTCTTGGTCTCAAATTTAATTTCCCAATAATGTAATAAAAAGGAAAACTATTTTCCTTTTCTTTAGTGATTTTTCCACTTTTCAAAGGAATTGGGAAAAATCTTGGATACTTGAGGGTCTTCTTTTAATTCCATAATCTTTTATAATTCCTTGAGATATCATAGAAATTTTCTTGGGATTTTATCCTCCTTAAAAATATTTATTTGGAATTTTCCAAATAAAGGGCCTTAAACTAGCTTAAATTGCCATTAAATTCCTTTGTAATCTCTCTAAGGGCAAATTGGTCATAAAACCAATTTTATAATTCCATATAATTCTCAAGGAACATTGTCCTTATTTTTCCTTAATTAGTCAAACTTTCTATAATTGGCTTGGAAAATGATAATAATTATTTTCCACCAAAATTCTTCTATTTCTCCTTGTCATTTTGACCCTTAATTATTTAGGAATACTCCTATTTCCTAAATGTCATATTTCTAGATGTGACAGAGTTCATGGAGCTAAACAGGGAGTCTTTTCAGATCTGATTTCCACTTTCTATTCTAAGATTTATTTGTATCAGTTGAACATTTATGATTAGAATGAAAGTTAAGTGATTAGATTTATGTTTCTCAGAATTTAGATCTGATTGAACATTCAGATATGAGTTGTGTCCTTTGATTTAGTTGAATAGAGGATTCTCTATTAATTTGTAGATCTAATTCGTTTTGTCACATCCAGTAATATGACAACTAGGAATAAGGATATTCCTAAATATTTAAGGGTCAAAAGCAATAAGGAGAAATAGAAGAATTTTGATGGAAAATAATTATTATAATTTTCCAAGCCAATTATGAAAGTTTGACTAATTAAGGAAAATTGGTCAAGAATAATTATGGAAAATATTTTCAAGCCTCAGAAAATTAAGAGAAAATAAGGACATTATTCCTTGAGAATTATATGGGATTATAAAATTGGTTTTATGACCAAATTGCCCTTAGAAAAATTACAAGGGAATTTAAGGGCGATTTAAGCTAGTTTAAGGTCTTTTATTTGGAAAATTCCAAATAAATATTTTTAAGGAGGATAAAATCCCAAGAAAATTCCTATGATATTCCAAGGAATTATAAGATATTATGAAATTAAAAGAAGACCCTCAAGTATATAGGATTTTTCCCAATTCCTCTTAAAAGTGGAAAAATCACTAAAGAGAAGGAAAATAGTTTTCCTTTTTATTTAATTATTGGGAAATTAAATTTGAGACAAAGAGGGAAATTTGGAAAGATAAAAATAAGGAGAATAATTTATGGATCTGAGAGAAAATAATTACAAAGGCCAGAGCACTGTAATTATAGAAAAAAAGTTAAACCCGGAGTAAAAGTACACCGATAAAGTGCTAATCGGAGTTTTGCACTTTACTTGGCCTACAAGTTGCCACTTGTCAAGCCTTTAATGGTTGGTAATTAGAGCTTTCTAAGTGTCAAGCCACCATTGGAGAGGATCTTGACTTTTGAAATTAATTTCAATTGTCATTAAGTTAATTAAGAGGGAAAATTAAGAAGGAATAGGCACTTGACACTTGGCTCTTCATTAATGATGGTTGGTGGGATATTTTGTGCATTGAATGAGCTCATTTCCTCCCCTAAATGTGATCCATATTTCGTGCAAGGAGGGTTAGAGAGGAAAAAGGAAGAGCTTCAAAGGAAAACCAAGGAGAAGGCATCAACTTTAAGCATACAAGTGAAATCCAAGGTAAGTTTTCGGTTCTAAGATGTTCTCCACCTTGTTTGCTTGAGTTGTATGGTTAAAAATCATAGCTTTTCCTTCTCTTTTAATGCTGGACAAAATGTATATATAGTAGAGGAGGAAGTTTTATGGTTCAATCTTGCTAAGACACAATAACACAAACTAGATCCTAGTGTTTGCAAGAAATTATAGTCGGTTTTGAAGCATTTTTCATGGTTACTTCCTTGAGTGTTATTTTCGGCCAAGACAAGATCTAAACCCTAGGATATGTTTTTCAAATTTTTGAGACTTCCATTGTGTTCAAAATAAAAAATGGTGTAAGGTAAACCTAAAGAACAAGTATTGGAAGCCATAGAAGTAAAGTTGCAATTTTTGAGTTTTAAACCCTAAGGGTTCGGTCAAGCTGAAACTGAAAGAAGGAGATTTATTTTGTTAAATCCAAGTAGATATTTGAAATCTACATGAAAAACTATGTAGGAAAAGGTCAAGAGGGAATTTTTAGGGTTTATGGAAAATAACTCTAAAAACTCAAGAACAAAGATGGAAGCTTTAAGGGATTAGAGGTTACTTGATTTATGTTGTTAATTTTTCATGAGGAATGGTTGATGATTCTTGCTGCCATTTTTGTGGATTGCCATGTTAGGGTTTGGCATTCATGGAAGTAAGAAAGAAGAACAAGAAAATCAAAGAGCATTGAATTAAGGTAGTAAGATTTAATTAGCCTTAATGTTGAATGTTGCATTGATTGCTATGCAATTTCATGTGCTATTATGTGGTTGAACTAGATGATGATGATGATGATGATGATTGTGTAGCTACACTCCTTGCTTTATGTGCCTTGGCTATTGCATGTTAGAGTGCTGCATGTATGAGGTAAAGTAGTTCCCTATTAATAGCAAAAGGTTGGAATGCTTGTAATTGATGCATGTTAATGTTTTGGTTGATTGATCTTGCTACTGGGATTTTCAAAAATCTCATCCCCCCAATTATAATGTAAAATTTTAGGGTCTGTAACTCTCAAGAGCAAGCTACAGATTTGAGGCTAAATTATGTGAAACACCATACAAATTCGTGAACATTTGGTCATGTATAATTATCTATGGTTGGTGCTGTAATCCTTAAGCAGGATGTTAGTTTAGAGCCACGTTTTATTTAGTTACCTAGTGAATCTCTGCACGAAATTTGGCATGGTTATAGTTGACATCCTGAGATTCAAATTGATAGGTAGCACGTTAAAAATAGCCAAGTATACAATTTTTAATGATTTTTCAAAGTTAAGGTTTAGAATCTGGAATGAGGATTTTTGACAAATAGACAGTGTTATCTTTCACAAAAACCTGATGCTTTTTCATAAGGAATTGTATCATGAGAGTATTTTTCCTTGAAATAGGACTTAAAGAGCTTTAAACAGAATTTTGAACCACCCCAATTGGATTTTTGTGGAATAAGTTATGAATTTTTGAAGTTGGGCCAGAAAACTGGATTTTTACCCGATGAACAGTAAAAATCCGAAAATCAGCGTTTTTCAAGAGTTTTCGAGCCCAAGACCATCCAATGTGGTTTAAAATAATTTTAAATTAAATCCTACATGGATCTAATAGTAAGGTGTGACACGTTTTACTTGGACTGTTGTTCTATAATTCTGAATTTTGATTGAATGATTTTGATGATTCACAGTTGTGGTCATCCTTAGAGAATTGCAACTTACTTCTTAAGTGTTCTTGTCAATTGATTTTCCTTCTCTACAGAGCAGGACAATGAATCCAGTAAGATAGTTGTTATTGACCTGTGCTTAGAGAGATTTGAGCAATAGCTGAATCTATCCATTTGATTGACTCTAAGAGACTCCAAATTATAAGATTGAACAAGGAAGGAAGGATGAATTGCTAGGGGAACTACCATCTCTTATCTGAATCTTTTTTGCATTTTAGAACCTTTACTGTTACCTTTCATTTGAATTTGTTTCTTGCTTCGATTTCTCCATTCTGAAACTCAATCTTTTACCTGGAAGGGATGGAAGACGTGCAACGAAAAATAACTTAAAAATTTTCAATCCCTTGCCCGGATCTACCAATTGTGTTTAAGTCAAGTAGTAAGAAGTATTACCTTCGATGTTCAATTTCTTGGTGGCTCGGGGATTTCACCGTTCAAGATGCCTCTGCTCACCTCTTTTATCGCTCGAAGTCGACAACTCAGATCGGCTTCCTCTACTGGTATCCACACGAACAGCGTTCCAATCACGAACGACGTGCTAGCTCCTCTTGTCCTTTTAGGATTTATTTTCAGAATCCGTCCTCACCATCTCTCTATTGGACGTTTCTCATCTGCAAACGTTTTGCACACTCACACACCCAAAAACCCTAGCTCCTAATATCAAATATATATAGGACGCTAAGGATATTGGATTTCGGAATGAATCCTAAATTAATTCCGAAATTAATACAATATCACATATTGCATAATCTGATAAGAAATTAACTAAATAAATACGGTTTTTATATTAAATCCGTCATACAGATTTAATTCACCTATTCATTTAATTCAAAATAAAGATATGACGGAATTATGTTTGATTTATTCTAATAAATCAAATTTGAGATATTATACCTTATCAAAAAATGATATAGATTTAATTTATCCTTATAAATCAAATCTTATAAATATCTCTTATATTATATATATACACATGCGAATTTATATATATATATATACACGTCCACCCTAGATTATTCATTGAATCTGGACATCATAGCTTGTGTTGGGCTATTTTATGTGCGACCCTGTAGGCCCATATGAAGTTGGCAGTAGGCCATTTACTATAATGACTCACAAGTCGTAAGCGGTCTCTAGCAAGACATCACGACTACCCAAATCATATGAGGATCGTTGAACGATGTAACCTTTCATACAACCATATCACATCCCTTTTATCACACGACATTTTGGTCATGGATGAGGCATGGAGAACATCATCCTCCTATTCATGACCGTTACGTTCTCAGTCCCTGAGTAGTCTGAGTATAGAAACGGAACTACCTTTCCATTATAGTATGGCCATACATTTCTCAGACTCACTCATCGAGGGGCCCAGTAATATCTCTCTACGAATGTGAGGGACAAATTTCATCTTGACCATTCACATTCCTCCGCATGAAAAACCACTAAGCCTGAACATAGTCTTTATGATCACTCGGTCAAAAGCGACTTTTGACTAGGTCAAAGCTGAGCGTTTCTCATGTAGGAATCCATGATGATCTCAGGTTAAAGGGCATAGTGACATGGTTTATATATGAGAGAAGCTTATGACTTAACCCATGCAGCTCTCTCATAGCGGGTTGGTCCAACACCTTGTACTCTTACATGTGCCTATGACTTTGATTTATATCTCTATACATCTTCAAAGTCATACTGGTCTTATTTCATCTCTGCTCCCACATAGATGACCGACTAGGGACATTTAGGATAAGATCATGAGTTATCCAAGGATAGTCATCATAGTAAACGTGCAAATAATATGATAACATAATTAAGAAATTCATAAATCAACAATGTTCATAACACGATGATTGGCCCCTAGGGCACAATTTCCAACATCACCTTGGTAATTTGATAATTAAAGTGAATTGTTAAGAATTGAATTCCAACTTAAGGCTCCTTGAGAAGAATGACCTAGGTATTGCCTCACTTGCTACATTTTCCTAGTATAATTTTGATTACCTAGCGACAAGGTTCATTAGATCTAAAATTTCTATTTTTGATTTCAACGATTTTAAACACTTTTCCTTGGTGTTTCACTACACAAAAATACCTTTTAAACTCATTGGAATAATCAAATCACATTGAAACAATATCTAACATCAAGTACAAGCAATGACCGAATTGAAGGTAGTTTAGGGTTAGAATTTCTATTTTTGATTCCAATACTTTCAAACACTTTTTCTTGACATGTTCCCACACAAAAAACACATTCTAAACTCATTGGAATAATAAAATTAAACTAAAACAATTTCTAACCCTATGAACTATGATTGTGTCATATCCAGTAATATGGTAATTAGGAATAAAGATATTCCTAAACATTTAAAGGTCAAAAATGATAAGGAGCAATAGAAGAATTTTGGTGAAAAATAATTATTATGATTTTCCAAGTCAATTATGAAAGTTTGACTAATTAAGAGAAATAGGTCAAAAATAATTATGGAAAAATATTTTCAAGCCTAAGAGAATTAAGGAATAATAAGGATAATATTCCTTGAAAATTATATGAGGATGTATAATTGGTTTATGACCAAATTACCCTTAGAAAAATTACAAAAGAATTTAAGGGTGATTTAGACTAATTTGAGGCCTTTTATTTGAAAAATTCTAAATAAATATTTTTAAAGAGAATATAATCCTAAGAAAATTATGATGATATCCCAAGAAATTATAAGAGATCATAGGATTAAAAAGAGACCCTCAAATATCCAAGATTTTTTCTAATTCTTTTGACAAGTGAAAAAATATTAATGAAAAGGGAAATAGTTCTCCTTTTTATTTAATTAATGGGAATTTGAGATTTAGATAAAGAGAACATTTTGGGAAGAGGAAAATAAGGAGAATAAATTATGAATTTGACAAAAAATAATTATAGAGGATAGAGTACTGTAATTATTAAAAAAAATTAAAACAGGAGTACAGATGCAGCGATAAAGTGAAGACTAGAGTCTTGCACTTTACTTGGCCCACATTTTGCCATGTGTCAAACCCTTAATTGAGAGTATTTAAGGTTGCCAAGTGTCAAGCCTTAAATGGAGAGGATTTTGACTTTTGAAATTAATTACATTTGGATTTACTTATTTAAGAGAGAGGTTTCAAGACTAATTAGGGAAGTGACACTTGGCGTATCATTAAATGTTGGTAGTTGCGATATTTTGGCATTAAAAGAGAGCTCTTCCTCCCCCATTTTCAAACTTCATTTTCGGCCAAGAGGAAGAAGAAGCTTGCCATCCATATTCTTGAGTTCAAGCAAGAAGAAAGCAACCCCTTTTGGTCAAGTAAGCTTGGAGTTAAGGTTAGTGGATGATCCTATGTTGTTTCTTGCTTGATTTCCTTAAGTTTGATGGTTGAAATTTCTAGTTTTTGCCCTTTTTAGGTGCTGGCCAAATTGCCAAATGGTTAAGGAAGGAAGTTTTGTTGCTAAACCTTGATAGAACACTTTAAATCAAGGTTGTTTCAAATGGTTTAAGTTGTTATTTGGAAGTTTTTCATGGTTGGTTCACTAAGGGTATGTTTCAACCAACCATGGATTTTGAGGAAGCAAATTTATTTTCATTAATCTAAGCTCATATTTGGATTCTACGTGAAAAATTATATAAGAAGGAACTAAGAAAGAATTTTTAGGGTTTAAGGAAACAAAGCTCTAAAAATTCATAGATCAAAGAGTTAAGGGTTACGTGATTATTGCCTTTGTTTTTGTGTGGTTTGGTTTGCAATATGGCTGCCCCTTTTATGAATTGTGATGTTAGGGTTTGATATTTGTGGAGGAGAGGAAGAAGATCAAAGAACTAAAGAGCATTTGAAGCAAGGTAGTGAGACTTAATTAACTACTAATGTTAGCCTTGTATTGTTTATTATGTCATGAATACTTGCTATCATGTGGTTAAACTATGATAATTGTGATATGGTTGCTTCTTGTATTTGTTGGCATGGCCTTGCATGTTGAGGTTGCCTATTTAGAAGAAGATTAGTTCTCCTATGGTAGCTAATATTGAAATGCTTTAATGATGATGCATGTTTGATGTTATGGTCATTAATCTTGCTACTGGGATTTCATTGATATCTCACCCCTTCCAAATATAATCTAACATTGTAAGGGCTGAATCATCTAAAGGAAAGCTACAGATTCAAGGGTGATTATGGTGTTAAACCATAAAAATTATTTGGCTTTTGGTCATGTATAATTATTTTACATGGATGCTGTAACCCAAAGTAGGACGTCGATTTGGAGCTGCGTTTTGATTAAGTTACTAAACGAATTTGTCACACCTCCTTTATTATCATATTATACATTAATTGAAACCATTAAAACCTATTTCCCATAGCTCTAGAATGCAAAATTTCAAGTTTAATATTTTTCCAATTCGGTCTGTCCGTACACTGTTCATAGTTTTTTGGACTAAATTTAAAAATTCATAACTAGTTCTAGAAAAATTAAAATTGAGTGGTTCTAATTTTCACTTGAAACTTGATAATATTTCTTCAATGAAAAAATATTATTGGACTCATATCCATCTGAGACAGAGCCAGAAAATTTGACAAGATGCACTGCTTATTTGGTCACGTTCTCAATTTCCAGTATTTTAGCCTAACTTTGGAAGGGCATAACTTTTGTCACAAAACTTCAATTTTAGTGATCTATGACTTGTTTTAAAGAAAAAAATGAGCTTTATAATATTGCCAAGTTTCAAATCAAAACTCTTCCATTTGCTCATTATTTTATGTGACACGAGTTTGCCCCTAAATTAGGCAATTCTATCCCCTAAACGCCTTTTCCTTAAATTTTATTTTCCTTTCCCTTACGCTACTTCATGATGGCAATCCATCACTCATAATTCCAGCATCCAAGCACATTATAAAATTATAAACATAGTGGAATATAATCCATAATCCATTACAAACTTAATATAAAGTTCATTAAATATTACATAACATAATATAGTGTTATGCAAAACATAAAGCTCTACTATCTCATCACTATTTCTTTGCCTTGATCCATGGATGAGCCACTCCCTATTTGAAACATAATGACATAGGATGAATGAGATTTCATAGAAATCTCAGTAGCAATTGAACTATAATTATCATATAAATCAAGCAAGATAAAATGTGACATGTTATAAACTTTAAGACATACTCAAGCCACATAAAATCATACTTAACAACATGCTAGGAGAGGAACATCAACACTTTCACATTAACATAATTCCATACATTTGGCTAAAGCACAAACTAAGGTCATCCAATCAATAATAACCACAACACAAGTTTCTCAATCCAAGCAAACAACATAATCATATTATCATGCAAGATAAATAATGAAACTATAATTCAATGCTACCCTTTATCACTTGGTAATTTTGGTCTCTTCAAAGGGTTATGTTCCTCCTTGATTCCTCTTAACAAAACCTATTGATTCAAGCATAAATACAAGCTATATTAATAACTAAACAACTTAAATACAACCCTTTAAAATTAACAATTTCGCCCTGATTAATGGCCAGACTGTCACCTTCCGGATCGTCAAGAAAGTGAGTTGCACCAGATAAAATACAGTACATGATGCAACCAGTTGTTCTTCTTGAGAAGCTTGTTATTCAAAATCCTAGTCTAAATTAGTTTTCAAAAACATTATAAATTTGAGTGAGTAAAAAGGGGGTTTTAGTTTTTTAAAGGTGGTGCAACAAATGTAAAGTGCATAAAGTTAACTATTTTTGGTATTTTAAATGAATGAAAAACAGTCTCTTGATGATGAAAACTCAGCTATCACTACTCTTTAGAATGATTGGGAGTTTTAGAAAACCTCTAAGTCTGAAAAAAAAACCCTAAGTAATCACTTGGGTCCAATGTCTTAATTAATGAAAACTCACTTTAATCAAAGTTAATTAACATCTCTTAAGACACTGCTGAAAACCACTTAGAGTGTAGATGAATAGATGATGCAAATGTCCTCTGAATGTCAATCGACAAACACAGAATACCAAGCATGCAAATTAATTACAATAATCACTGAAAATCAAACTGAACACGAGGATTCAAACCGAAATATTATATAGATTAATTAACATTAACATCATCCAATCTAAATACAATAGAATAGCCTAAACACCAAATTTACAATCACAAACCAAGTTTGATACATGTACAAAAAGTTCCTAATCTAGAAATATTCAACACAGCATTAAACAAAGGTTTAGACTATAGAAAAACTCCCCGATTAGATCATTGAGCTCAAGCTTCATTCTCCATCACCAAGAGGCTAAGGGGTTTATCCTCTCATGCCTTTAGACCAATCACAATCACTCCAGGAATGAACAGCCATGGTTAAAGCTAAAAATGAAGTTGAAAAAATGGAGAAGAAGGGTGTTGGAGTGGTTTGATCAGTCCAGTAATGTAGAAAATGATGAAGAGATGAAGAAAAATGGAAGTTTTGGGTGTAGGATCAATAAAGACTTAAGAGGAAATGATGGTGGCTCAACCTTGTGCAAATTTGCAGAATGGAAGAGTATCTCTTTGTGGTGGTTGCCCCCTTTAGGTATAGAAGCTTAGAAACCTAGTCCAAAACACACAGCTTCACTTAACGCACTCATATCGCAACCTTAGGAATGTAGGGTCATGACTCAGGGGGTCAGGTCGCGACCTGATAAGTTCCATGTTGTGACCCGGGAAGACAAAGAGCTCTCATCTTGACTTGGGTCCAAAACGTGTAATTTCACTAAGAGGCATCCAGGTCACGACCTCAGGAGTCCATGTCACAACCTGGGGAGACAGAACACTCCCAACTCTTGTGTTTTGGTCCTTGTGACATTTGGGCTCTGTCCATACTCCATCATGGTTCTTGGGTCCTTCTCCAATTGCCTGAAAGTCACAACAAAGAGCTTTGTAGAGACCAACTGATTACAGATCGAGGCAATTGGAATTGAGAAGAGAAAAATGACCCTCTTTACCCCTTAAATAGCAAAATACAATGCATGACTCAATGTAATCAAATGGATATAAATGCACTCATAATGAGGGTAAAATTGTTGCAAAACATAAGAAAACACTTGAGAAAACCACATAAAGATTGGGTTCTATCACTCCCCTACACTTGAACCTTTGTGAAGGGAATTGAAAGACGCGCAAAGGAAAAAAAAAACTTAAAACTTTTCAATCCCTTGCCCAGATCTACCGATTGTGTTTAAGTCAAATAGTAAGAAGTATTACCTTCAATGTTCGATTTCTTGGTGGCTCGGGGATTCCGCCATTCAGGACGCCTCTGCTCGCCTCTTTTTTCGCTTGAAGTCAACAACTCATATCGGCTTCCTCTACCGGTATCCACACGAACAGCTTTCCAATCACGAACGACGTGCTAGCGTCTTTTGCTCATCTAGGGTTTTTTTTCGAAGAATCTGTCCTGCCTTCTCTATTTACTGACCGTCTCTTATCTGCTAGCTTTTGCACTCTCACACCCAAACCCTAGCTCCTAATATCAAATATATAGGATGCTATAGGTATTATGAAGGATATTTGATTTCAAAATTAATCTTAAATTAATTTCAAAATTAATACAATATCAAATATTGCGTAATCAGATAAGAAAACAATTAAATAAATATGGTTTATATTAAATCCGTCCTACAGATTTAATTCACCTATTTATTTAATTCAAAATAAAGATATGACAGAATTATATTTGATTTATTCTCATAAATCAAATTTGAAATATTATATTATATCTTATCAATTTAAAATTGATATATAGACTTAATTTATCCTAATAAATTAAATCTAAGATATATATATTTCTTATATATAATATGTATATATATACGAATTTATATATATATATACGTCCACCCTATATTATTCATTGAATCTGGACATATCTTAGATTCAATGAATCTGAACATCATAGCTCGTGTTGGGCTATTTTGTGTGTGACCCTGTAAGCCCATATGAAGTTGGCAGTGGGCCATTAACTATAATAACTCACAAGTCGTAAGCGGTCTCTAGCAAGACATCACGACTACCCAAATCGTATGAGGATCGTTGAACGATGTAACCTTTCATACAACCATATCACATCCCTTTTATCACACGACATTTTGGTCATGGATGAGGCATGGAGAACATCATCCTCCTATTCATAACCGTTACTTTCTCAGTCCCTGAGTAGTCTGAGTATAGAAACGGAACCGCCTTTCCATTATAGTATGGCCATACATTTCTCAGACTCACTCATCGAGGGGCCCAGTAATATCTCTCTACGAATGTGAGGGACAAATTTCATCTTGACCATTCACATTCCTCCGCATGAAAAACCACTAAGCCTGAACATAGTCTTTATGATCACTCGGTCAAAAGTGACTTTTGACTAGGTCAAAGCTGAGCGTTTCTCATGTAGGAATCCATGATGATCTCAGGTCAAAGGGCATAGTGACATGGTTTGTATATGAGAGGCTTATGACTTAACCCATGTAGCTCTCTCATAGCTGGTTGGTCCAACACCTTGTACTCTTACATGTGCCTATGACTTTAATTTATATCTCTATATATCTTCATAGTCATACTGGTCTTATTTCATCTCTGCTCCCACATAGATGACCGACCAGGGATATTTAGGATAAATCATGAGTTATCCAAGGATAGTCATCACAGTAAACATGCAAATAATATGATAACATAATTAAGAAATTGATAAATCAACAATGTTCATAACACAATGATTGGCCCCTAGGGCAGAATTTCCAACACTTTGTACTCCTGGACAAAGACTTGAATCATTCTAAAGAAAGTACAGCTACAATTAAAGAGACTAGTATGTTCAAAAGTAATCTCAAGAGCTAATCAATCAACCTCTTTTTAGGAATACAAGAATGATAACATGAACAATGCTAAGTAATCAGATACAAGGTGCAATTGACTCAAAATGCATGAACAACAGAGATTTGCTCACAAGGTATAAGTGTTTGAATAGCTCATCTCTCCTCATTAGGGTTCTTTTCTCTCAAATATTCAAGCAGCAAATATTCTACCATAAGCTTGTAATGACTCTAAAATCTCCACTACTATTCAGCATCCATGTAAAGAATCAAGAGGGCTTTAGGGTTATAGTTATGGAAAGGCTGAATGGAATAGAAAAAGGTGAAATTGAGTGTCAAGAATTAAGGAAATGTTAGTTAAACAACACCTATTTTTAGGCAAGGAAGTTTAGATCCCAACCTTCTATCACCAAGGGAATACTTTATTCAACTTTATTTTGTTGTGATAGCTTATGTATATATAAGGAGTATTTCTTTACTCTTCTGTTCTTTTTGCTTTCTTTTCTTCTCTTTTTTTTTCTTTTTTCCTTTTTTTTCAAACTGAAATAAAAGTAAAATTCCCAATTAAGACTGATGAAGATTAGGAAATCGTAATTGTCGGGACAGATTCAACTCAATTAACATCATTGTTCAAAACACTCGAAATGGTAGACAAAATGAAGGAAGTGTAGGCTTAAAAAATGGTTAAGCAATGGATAAATGGTTATGGGTTGTGTTTGGGTAGAAAGGTGTAGAAAAGAATGCCTCCATCATATTCAAAATCATAAATGCACACGTAATTTTGACCAAGAGCTAAAACAAGTTCTAGAGAATGTAAACCACATGAATAATCACTCAATATAGGAATCAAGCCTCAAAAATATCCTTCCAATAAGGGTTTCACATCTCAATTGCTCATACAAGAAGTTTCAATCAATATGCACTAGTCACAAGGCATTAAGACACTTATCACAAAAGCAACCCATGAGATGAGGATTAGAAAGATCAAGATAATCACTTAAGAACATACTTGAATCCCAAAAGTGATTATAAAGTCTTCAGAAAAATCATTTTCAAAATCCAGTATGCTTAAAAGTCCAAGGATGGCACGATTTTCAAGAAAACTGTTTGATGCAATGAGGGTATATGAAAAAGGCAAAGGTTTACTTGAAAAAAATGCAAAAAGTAGCTTAAAAAGGTTCCTCCTACACAGCAATGCCAAAAGCAAAGTCACTCTTCAAGTCACGACCTGAATCAGTGAGTTCGTGATCTGAAGTCATAGAAACTACCAACATAGAAAATTTCAATCTATAGCCAATAATTAACAAGTAAAAATCCTTTCAACAAGCATCAAATGATCCAATTCATGGCAATTCACCATCCACAATCAATTCAAAGCCAAATAATGATGATTAAAGATTGGATTATTGAAAAAATTTTGTCAAAAATTATGAAACAACCATAGAAATGATGCAACAAAGCGAAATGAATTCCTCCCTCACACTTAGACTTGACAGTGTCGTCATTGTCAACAGAAAGGGAAAAGAACAGTAGTGTAACATCCAAACTTTTGGGCCTAGAAGCATCAAAAGTAGCCTGAATTGGATAGGCTACCAAACCCTTTTTGAGCAGAAGTCCCAAAGATGAGAAAGGAAGTCAAAGCAGTTTCAAGGACTAAACTGCAAAGTAAAAGTTTTTCAGGGGCTTCAGTATAATCAAGGTTAGAGACTCCAGTAAAGTCTCGAAGGCCTAGAGAGAGAAAAGAGACTAGATATAGGCCAAAGGTTAAGTTAGAAGCCTCAAAGAGAGGATTATATGAAGTTAAGTCCAACCAGGGACTAAACTGTAAATTCTGAAAGTTATGACCAACAGGGATAAAAATGGAAGTGTACAGAAAATTCCAAGAAAATCCCAAAAAATGAGAAATAATATTCTAAGACTCTTCTATGAAGAGAAAAGATGAAAATACCCCTGAGGCAACTTCAATGGAATTTATGAGGTTATTACCAGTAAAAAGTATACAATTTGAGGTAATTATTTAAAATAGCAAGAGATCTCAAAAAATGTATATAAAAATGAGATTAAATGGTTAGAAGGTTGTACTAATTTATAAAATTAGTCCCGCAACCAAAAGGCCAGTGGAGTGGCTTTAATAAATTAAAGAGCCGGTTTTGCCGATAAAAGGGTATTTTAATAAATGAATTTTATGCAAGGCTTAAAGGAAGTGTTATGGCCTAAGAAAATTCATAGATACTCTCTAGAATTAAAGGGAATTTATGGATTTGACATAAAATAATTACAAAGGCCAGAGCACTGTAATTATAGAAAAGAAGTTAAACCCGAAGTAAAAGTGCACCGATAAAGTGTTAATCAGAGTCTTGCACTTTACTTGGCCCACAAGTTGTCACTTGTCAAGCCTTTAATGAATGGTAATTAAAGCTTTCCAAGTGTCAAGCTACCAATGGAGAGGATCTTGACTTTGGAATGTAATTATATTATGAATTAAGTTAATTAAGAGAGAGGTTTCAAGAAGGCTTAGGCATTTGACACTTGGACTTTCATTAAATGTGGTAGATGAGATATTTTGAGAGCACTAAGGAGCTCATCTCTCCCCTAAATCAGATGGAAATTTCATCCAAGGCAAAGAGGAGAGGAAAAGAGAGGGTTTTGGAAGGAGAACCAAGGAAAGCTATCCACTTTGGTCATCAATCAAAGATTCAAGGTGAGATCTTGGTTCTAGATGTGTTCTTGTCTTGTTTTCCTTCTCTTTTAAGGTTGAAAAATCTGTCTTCTCTCTCTTTTGATGGCTGGTCGAAATGGTTGATGAGTGGGGAAGGGAGTTTGGTTGTTAGATCTTGCTAGAACACCTCAAAGTATGGTAGATCCAAGTGGATCTATGTGAAAATTAGAAGAATTATGTGCTGATTTGATGCCTATTTCGAATTAGTTAATATTCATATCTGGTTCTGAAATTTTTCATGCTTAAAGTACACTCTGTGAGCTTTAAATCCATGGGTAGAAAACTTCATTTGGATATGTGTACGATTTATGGTGACTTTTCAAAGTTAGGGTTTGAAATCTGGAAACAGTGTTCAACTTTTGGGAGAGTGTCAAGTTCCGTACAATTCCCATACTGCTTGGTGTAGAATTGGTTCCTAAAACTATTTTTCCTTTAAATTTAACTTAAGGAGCTTTCAGTGAGACTTGGAATCACTTGATTTGGATTTTTCTAGATTTAATTATGAATTTTCGAATTTGAGCAAAAATTCTGGAGTTTCTGCGTGAACAGTACCCGCGAACCAAAATTTCCAGATTTGGTATTCTTGAATCTAAGGCCATCTAAAGTGGTCCTAATTGACAAGAAATGGATCTTAAGGATGGGAAATGATAAGATTTATATTAGAAAAGTTAGAAAGAAAAGCCTAAGACTAAGAGAAAGGGTTGAGGTTCAAGAAAGCTAGTCTTGAACTTTATGTAATCTAATGGTCCTAATGGATTGTGTGATCATTATGGTTATGTTTAGGACCTTTGGAACATCCAAGAGGATGTTTGGTGATGTTGACCGAATGCCCACATGGTTGGAAAGTCAAGGGAGTCAAAGGAAAAGTAAGAGGAAAGCTTGAGGTGCAAGGTAGTGAACTTATCCTTTATGTGCTTGACATGGTATGCTCATGTGTTGGTTTGTATTTGTTGTTTGAATGATGTTGTGACATGATGATTGTTGCTGGAAATGCTGTTTTTAATATGTTCCCATGGTCATGCATTTTTATACCAAGCATAAAGCATGATGGCATGTCACTAGTTAACTTAAGTTTATGAAAAATTACATACCATACACTAGCATCCATCTTGTGCATGTATGTGGCAATGTTTGCTACTGAGATTCCCCCGAATCTCATCCCTTCGTATCAATGATGGGCACTAATGGCATGAGAAGCAAGGAGAAGAAGTGGAGAATTATTGATGCTAATGATTGATACTAATATTCAATGTATAATTCTCCTATGTTATAATTATGTTGTGAATGCCATGTATTTAATTATAAAGCTTATGGCATGTATAGGAATGTATGAGCATGAATGGAAAAAAGTAAGCCCATGTTAGGTATACCAAGGAAATAAAAAGAATTAAAGTAAAGAGATGTTAAGGGATAAAACATAGGTCATGGAGCAGTTAGTTTCGAGCTTCAGTTTGACCTATCATATGAATGAGTTAAGCCACGAAATTTGGCAAACTCATAGTACACATCCCAAGCTTTAAAACGAGAGGTAAATCGCCTCATTTGGACATGTATATGAAGTGATATGAATTTTCAAAATTAAGGCGCAGAATCTAGAAAGTCCAGATTTTACCAAACGAATAGTAATCTTAATCCAATAAACTGTACGTTTTCAGTGAGGATGAGTTCAGTTGAATATTTTTTTCCTTAAAAAGCATTGAAAGAGCTTTCCGTAGAATTTTGGAACACCTCCATACAAGTTTTCTAGAGTTAGTTATGATTTTTTAAAGTTGGACCTGTAGTCTGAAAACTGGACAGTGAACAGTAATTTTCTGAAAATTAACGTCCAAATTGCAATTTTTAAGTTTTAGACCATCCAAAGTGGTCTGAAATGGCTCTAAAGGAATGCTAAGGTATTATATAAGTAAGTTGTGACAAGTAGCCACCATAATTAAAACAAATAACACCAACCATACATAAGCACGGCAGTGCCCTCACTGCATGACTAAGCAAACAATTAAGCACAAGGAAGGACAGATGTAAGACAAGAATAGCAAGATGAGAAAATTATTGAATTGAAAAACTACAGCCTAAAATAAGCTAAACTACTTTTCCTACTAGTCGGCTCCCTTCCCCATACTTATCTCACTAACACATGCAATAATCAAATTAGTCAAAACAAAGCAGAATATGGTGAACAAGATGGGTAAAGGAAAGAAGCAACCTGAGGTGTCATGGGGGCTGATAGCTCTCCTTGAAGAAGCGAAGTTGCTCCTTTTTAACTTGAAAGAACCGACCTTCAGCATGCCTCATTACAACCCTCCTATGCTAGCATGTTGAATGAACTTCAAAAAGTCTAATCCATTTGGCCCTTTTCTCAGCTTTTGGCGTTTGATAAGTGGATAGCAGGCCCCACACCTTAGCACCAGTTTTAATCTTTACAACCTCCTCAGGAGTTAATAGGAAAGGGTCTTCATAGACAAGATCAATGACCGTGTAATGGTCAATGGAGAGGGGAGAGAAAGTAGTAGAAGGTATCTTAATTTTCTTCTTTTTTGCCTTAGAAAAGAGCTTGAGAGATGTAGGCTCTTTGCTCTCTTCCTCAGAATCCACTTTCTTACTCTCTATAGAAGTAACCACTGTCTCTTGATTAGTTTTCTTAGTTGAGGGTGTATAGACGGTAGAGTAGAGAGCAACTGGAGTTATAACTGGTGCATGCATAGCATTCAGGGCACGCAGCTCCCTGACAAGTTTGAAGCGCTTCTTCTTCTTAAAAGTCTTTGCAGCTCTAATACCACCTGTATTGACATAAAAAACAAAGCCCTTCTCAGGCCCAAAGGAGTTAGTAGAAGACTTCCCAAGTATACTATTAGTAATAGTAGAACCAGATGGAGTGGAAGAGATGTAATCTAACTGATGAACAGTAGAACAACTCACGTCACTACCATTAGAGAGGAAGGGGGAAGCAAGGTCAGGAGTAGGGGATGAAACATGCATTTTATTATCATTATGGAGCTCATCAATGAACAACCCATTAATGCAGTTGTTTCATTTGTTCATACATATTGAAATAAGCAAATTTATCCCCAACAGATATAGTGATAGACCCTTTTTGCATGTCAATATTAGTATTAGCAGTTCTTAAAAAGGGTCTACCTAAAATTAAGGTCTGATCCCCACCTTGTTCATTAGGCATATCCAAGATATAAAAATCAGCAGGGATAACTAAGTCTTTGACTTTCACTAGGATATCCTCTAAGAAGCCGTGTGGGTACCTTATGGTCCTATCAGCTAACTAAAGCATCATAGTGGTAGGTTTAAGACTTTTGATTCGTAAGGACTCATACATTGATCGAGCCATAACATTAATGGCAGCACCTAAATCAAGCCTTAGGAATAGTTGTCCTACCTACAGTACAAGGTATGGTAAAGGAACCAGGGTCATGACATTTGATTAGGAGTTGTGGTTTAAACAAAGCAGACACACAAGAGGGCAATTGGACTCATTCATTAGGTTTAAACTTCCTCCTATGTGTGCACAACTCTTTTAAAACTTTGGCATACTTAAGGATCTTTTAAATCAGTTCAAGCAAGGGTATATTTACTTCAGCTTTTATAAAAGTTTCAAGCAACTCATTATCTTGTTTTTCATTACCAATTTCACAGCTTGCAAGTAAGATTGAGGAAAAGGGAGTTCATTAGAGATTTACCTTCTTACCCTCATTGCTCAAGGCTCCATGAGTGCTTGTTCCTACTTTGTTTTTCCTCTATTTGCCCTTACATTTTGACCCTTCCATAGGGTTCGACTCTTCTTGTGCATCTTTACTTTCTTGGGATCTCTTTCCCCTAAGAAGTTCCTCCTCCTTGGAACTTTCAGATTTGCCCAACTTCATAGAGGTAAGTGAAGAACTCTCTATTTCTCGCTCAGATGCATCTTTGTCTACCCTTTCATCCTCAAAGTGGACCTTTCTACCACTTCTTAAGAATATCGCATTAAGGGCTTTGGGATTGATCACTATGTTGGAAGGAATGCTACCCCCTCTCTTAGCTTGCATATCATTGACCATATTGGACAGTTGGGTCAAATGACTAGTGATGTCGGCATTCTTCAAGGTAAGCTCTTCTAATTTTTTATGAACATCCGAATTATCCTTTTGCATTTCTTGCAACATAATGGTTATGGAGATGAACTTATCAGCGCTCTCCTTTATTTACTCCTTAATGTTTGTCATCTGGGCTGCCATGCTCTTCAAAAGTTTAGAAGTGTCATCCCCTCTTTGTGGTTGAGACACCATCGTGTTGGGCGGTGTTGTCACTACATCTCTTGAGGAATCTTGAAAGTTGCTTAAAGAGGCCCCGGCGTTAGGGAACTGATTTCCTTGGAATTGATTGGGCCTATTTGCTTCTCCTGCCCATTTAAACTTTGGATAATCTCTCCAATTGGGGTTGTAGGCGTTTGAGTAGGGGTCCCTTTTCTGATATTGCCCATCTCTTCCTTGGTACATTGCATTGACCACCTCTACCAGCCCAGGGCAATTTGGAGTAGTATGCATCAGAAAATCAAAAGCTCCACAGCTTGTAGCCACTAAGGCAAGAGATTGAGTCTTGTTGGAATAGAGACTCTCAATAGTATTAGCGAGCTTAGATATGTCTTAGGCTAGCTTGACTAATAGTGAATCTCTTTCTGCTTTGTGATCCTTTAGATCCCTTGAGCTTACATGTTGGCAGTTAAGGGCAAAAGTTCTGATTAATTCCCATACAGCTCATGGTTCCATATTCTCCACAGATCCATTTGCAGCAGCATCTAGGACTTAGGCATTATAGGGCAACAAACCATTATAGAAATACTATACCAAATACTCCTCAAGGATTTGATGGTAAAGACGTCGAGTAAGCATCTCTTGAAATTTGCTCCAAAATGAAGGGAATTGAAAGACGACGCGCAGCGGAAATCAACTTAAAATTTTTAAAACTTTCAATCCCTTGCCCGGATCTACCGATCGCGTTTAAGTCAGGTAGTAAGAAGCATTACCTTCAGTGTTCGATTTCCTGGTGGCTCGGTGATTCCGCCGTTCAGGATGCCTCTGCTCGCCTCCTTTGTCGTTCGAAGTCGACAACTCCGGTCGGCTTCCTCTACCGGTATCCACACGTATAGCTCTCCAGTCACAAATGGCGTGCAAGCGCCCTTTTATCTGTCTAGGGTTTTCAGAGAATCCGTCCACTCTTATCTCTCTTAGGCCGTCTCTTATCTGCTGGTACTCTCACGCTTAAAACCCTAGCTCCTCATATCAAATATATAGGACGCTATAGGTTTAATGAATGATATTTTAATTTCGAAATTAATCCTAAATTAATTCCGAAATTAATACAATATCAAATATTGCCTAATCAGATAAGAGAACAATTAAATAAGTATGGTTTATATTAAATCCGTCTCACAGATTTAATTCACCTATTTATTTAATTCAAAATAAAGATATGATGGAATTAATTTATATAGATTTAATTTATCCTTATAAATTAAATCTAACAATTAATATCTCTTATATTTATATAATATGTATATATATATACGAATTTATATATATATATACACACACACGTCCACCCTATATTATTCATTGAATCTGGACATATCTTAGATTCAATGAATCTGGACATCATAACTCGTATTGGGCTATTTTGTGTGCGACCCTGTAGGCCCATATGAAGTTGGCAGTGGGCCATTAACTATAATGACTCACAAGTCGTAAGCGGTCTCTAGCAAGACATCACGACTACCCAAATCATATGAGGATCGTTGAACGATGTAACCTTTCATACAACCATATCGCGTCCCTTTTGTCACACGACATTTTGGTCATGGATGAGGCATGGAGAACGTCATCCTCCTATTCATGACCGTTACTTTCTCGATTCCTGAGTAGTCTGAGTATAGAAATGGAACTACCTTTCCATTATAGTATGGCCATACATTTCTCAGACTCACTCATCGAGGGGCCCAGTAATATCTCTCTACGAATGTGAGGGACAAATTCCATCTTGACCATTCACATTCCTCCGCATGAAAAACCACTAAGCCTGAACATAGTCTTTATGATCACTCAGTCAAAAGTGACTTTTGACTAGGTCAAAGCTGAGCATTTCTCATGTAGGAATCCATGATGATCTCAGGTCAAAGGGCACAGTGACATGGTTTGTATATGAGAAAAGCTTATGACTTAACCCATGCAGCTCTCTCATAGCGGGTCGGTCCAACACCTTGTACTCTTACATGTGCCTATGACTTTGATTTATATCTCTATATATCTTCAAAGTCATACTGGTCTTATTTCATCTCTGCTCCCACATAGATGACCGACCAGGGACATTTAGGATAAATCATGAGTTATCCAAGGATAGTCATCACAGTAAACATGCAAATAATATGATAACATAATTAAAAAATTCATAAATCAACAATGTTCATAACACAATGATTGGCCCCTAGGGCACAATTTCCAACACAAAATTCAAAGAATATCTCAAATGGCTCTTGCTTAGCTGCTAAAATTTCCTTGCAGGCTGCTGAAATCTTTATGGAGGGGAAGTATTTATCCAAGAATACTTTCTTCAAACTGGTCCATGACTCATAGGCATTGTCTACATAGAGTGGTAGGTTCATGTACCATTCTTTAGCTTTGCCCTCCAAATATAAGTGAAAAACCTTTTACACAACAGCATCAATACTGGCTCCTACTAGCTTCATGGACAAGAACTGCATATAAAGAGTCCGGAGGTGCAAGTATGGGTTTTCTCCTGCAAGACCATAGAACTTAGGCAATGACTAAATCAATTGACCTTTAATTTTAAAATCTGCATCAAAAGTAGGAAAAGCACCAGGCATAGGTTCAAAGTTCCCATCAGATTGAGTTATTTCCTTAATGGTTCTACCCCTAGGTTGTTCATTAATCCTATTATGGCCATTATTTTCTCCTTGCCCCTTATTACCACCATTATTATGTCTATTATGGTTACCATTCCCATTCCCACCGTTTGGACTGTGAGGAGGTACTTCAGCCATAATTTCTTCTTCTACTTCCTTACTCTCACTAGATGAATGGGGTAGGTCTCGTAAAATAAGCTAGCTATGAGATCCTATATGTCTACCACTCCTGCCTCTACATGCTCTAGGCATGCACAATTACTCAAGAATTCAAGAACAAATAGAGTTCAAGAAAGAGGTAGGTTCAAAACCATGTATTTACCTATCATGTAGTTCAAAATTGAGGCAAACTCGATGATTTCAAATAATGCTCAGTGAGTTTGAGGTATATGAAATGCTATACACTCTCAAAGTATGTGCAGAAAGCAAAGTTATGCAAAAAGAGTAAGTTTAGACACTTAGGAAAATTTCCAATGGAAAATCAGATCAGGTCACGACTTGGGTAATCCAGGCTGTGACTTCAATGAATAGAAAGCAACCCTAAAAGAAGCGGGAGTTGAGGTCACGACTTGCAAAAGTCCAGACCGAGAGCAACACTGGAAAATAGAAGGCTAAGGTCGCGACAAGCCACAAGTCAGGTCATGACTCAATCACTTAGGTCACGACTTCAAATATATGAGGTCGTGACTCAAAGTCACAGAGAGTTATTTTCACAAAATCTTTGAAAAAAATCACTAAGTACTTTAACCAGGTATTGAACAACTATGCATAGAGTTCAAATTTTCAAGTAATTAGCTCAAACACTCAGGATCAGGCTAGAATAAAATGCAAAATGCTATACAAGAATGCAAATGCAAATGTATAGGAAAAAATATATATTTGGTTATATTTCTTAAAATTTTTGATGCTATAGAATGCAAGATTTAAGTTCAAAAACTAAAACTCTACAAGAATCGACCAAAATCACAATGGTAAGGAGAACTAATTACTAGGGAACCAATTCAATGGCTCCCTGGTAACAGTGCCATTGATCGATGGCTGGACTGTCGCCTTCCGAATTGTCAAGAAAGTGAGTTGCGCCAAATAAAATGCAGTATAGGATGCAACCAGTCATTCTTCTTGAGAAGCTTGTTATTAAAAATCCTAGTCTAAATTGGTTTTCAAAAACATTGTAAATTTGAGTGAGTAAAAAAGGGGTTTTAGTTGTTTTAAAGGTGATGTAACAAATGTAAAGTGCAGAAAGTTAACTATTATTGGTATTTTAAATGAATGAAGAAATGTTTTGGATTAAAAGGGAATTATGGTTAAACAGTCTCTTGATGATGAAAACTCAGCTATCACTGCTCTTTAGAATGATTGGGAGTTTTAGAAAACCTCTGAGTCTGAAGAAAACCCCAAGTAATCACTTGGGTCCAATGTCTTAATTAATGAAAACTCACTTTAATCAAAGTTAATTAACATCTCTTAAGACGCTGCTGAAAACCACTTAGAGTATAGATGAACGAATGATGTAAATGTCCTCCGAATGTCAATCGACAAACGTAGAATACGAAGCACGCAGATGAATTACAATAATCACTGAAAACCAAACTGAACACGAGGATTCAAACTGAAATATTATATAGATTAACCAACATTAACATCATCCAATCCAAATACAATAGAATAGTCTAAACACTAGATTTACAATCATAAACCAAGTTTGATACAAGTGCAGAAAGTTCCTAAATCTAGAAATATTCAACACAGTATTAAACAAAGGTTTAGATTAAAGAAAAACTC
The DNA here is from genome assembly GCF_004799145.2 of Neltuma alba. Classification (NCBI taxonomy): domain Eukaryota; kingdom Viridiplantae; phylum Streptophyta; class Magnoliopsida; order Fabales; family Fabaceae; genus Neltuma; species Neltuma alba. Next base: position 163,801 of record NW_021635350.1, read on the forward strand.
CCTGATTAGATCATTGAGCTCAAGCTTCATTCTCTATCACCAAGAGGCTAAGGGGTTTATCCTCTCATGCCTTCAAACCAATCATAATTGCTCCAAGAATGAACAGCCATGGTTAAAGCTAAAAATGAAGTTGGAAAAATGGAGAAGAAGGGTGTTGGAGTGGTTTGATCAGTCCGGTAATATAGAAAATGATGAAGAGATGAAGAAAAATGGAATTTTTGGGTATAGGATCAATAGGGACTTGAGAGGAAATGATGGTGTCTCAACCTTGTGCAAATCTGCAGAATGGAAGAGTGTCTCTTCGTGGTGGCTGCCCCCCTTAGGTATAGAAGCTTAGAAAACTAGTCCAAAACGCACAGCTTCATTTAACGCACTCAAGTCGTGACCTTAGGAATGTAAGGTTGTGACTCAGGGGGTCAGGTCATGACCTGATAAGTTCCATGTCGCGACTCAGGAAGACAGAGAGCTCTCATCTTGACTTGGGTCCAAAATGCATAATTTCACTTGGAGGCATCCAGGTCGTGACCTCAGAAGTCCATATCACAACCTAGGGAGGTAGAACACTCCTAACTCTTGTGTTTTGGTCCATGTAACATTTTGGCTCCGTCCATGCTCCATCATGGTTCTTGGGTCCTTCTCTAATTGCCTGAAAGTTACAACAAAGAGCTTTGTAAAGACCAACTGATTACAGATCAAGGCAGTTGGAATTGAGAAGAGAAAAATGACCCTCTTTACCCCTTAAATAGCAAAATACAATGCATGACTCAATGTAATCAAATGGATATAAATGCACGCATAATGAGGGTAAAATTGTTGCAAAACATTAGAAAACACTTGAGAAAACCACATAAAGATTGGGTTCTATCACCCCCATTTTTCTTTATTTTTAATAATATTGTTCATCCTTTGGAATCAATGATCTCTTGGCTTAATCCCACACAATTTTTCATGAGGAATTCAAATATCTAATTAATTTTACAAAAATCAAACTCCCCCATGAAACTGGTTTGGCCGACTAGGGGTTCAAGCTTTCAAAAATTCTATTTTTGATTTGAATGATTTTACACACTTTCCTCTAGCATATCCTTACACAAAAACACATTTTAAATCCACTGAAATCATAAAATCAAAGGTAAAACAAACTCTTGCACCATGAACCCTCTTGGTCGAAATGAATCATTCAAAATCCTAACTTGGTTTTCTTCCAAAGATCAATCCATATACCACTTAAACATGCTTATTCCACTTGATATTTAAGGTTTCTATCCTTCCCTAATGGTTACATGTTTCAACCGAAAATTGGACAGCCTTCCCCTTTGATTTTTCAAGCCAAAACCTAACAAGAACTAGTTTAAATCTTAGGGATAGAAAAGCTTAAACATACCTTAATGCTTCTTGATAAAAACTAAATGATTCCTTGCTCAAACTCCTCACAGATTTTTGGTCAAGTGGTCTGAAATAAAATGACAACATTTCCCCCTATTTTTCCCAATTTTCAAACATTTTTCTTGCATTTTAAGGGGGGAATTTATAGACAAACCAATCAGCCCCCTTCTCCCTTTGCTGAATGACCTAATGCCACATAATGGGGGGTATTTGGCAGCCATCAATAGTAAAAAGCTTCAGATTCATCTGTGTCCCAATTCTAGATTTTTCCAACAATTATCCACTAATTTTGAATTTTATTTAATTAAAATAGTAGGGTCCAGAAGCTGCACAAAATTAGGCAAATTGAGCTCAATGTGGGTCCCATAAATAGCTTGATGGCCTAAAAAGATAGCCCACAAACCAAATCACGATCCAAAACTATTCCAAGACTTTATCGGTTACTATTCACTAGCAACATTTCATAATTTTTCTAGAGCTCCAAAAATTCATTTCTCTCCATGATAATTCACCTTTTAATATGAGAACATGATCTAGAAATTTTCAAAATTTGTTGCCACCTTTAGGTATTTATTTTTAATTTTCTCCGATTAGACTTCTATCGGTGTCACTGTAGAAAAATAAATTCCCTAAAATTAAGTTTTGAACTCTCAAGGCCTAAAACTAATTTTATAAATTTAAAAAAATATTTAGATGATTTATCCATATTTTTTTCAAAATTATTGAGGCATCTATCTAATTAAAATAATTATTTTCCTCCAATTTCTCAATATTTTCCTGAAAATCCTCCATTTACAGGAAATTCCATAATAACTTATTTTCATAATAATTCCAACTTTTAGGCCTCAACCGAGTTTCCAAAACCTCTAATTTGTATTTTCCCCCTTTTTTGAGAATTTCTTAGAATTTTCTCCAAATTTCCCGTTTTGCCCTTCCTAGACTGATAATTACAAAAATGCCAGCCCAGACCTTATCAGAGTTTCACATCAAAATTTGTTTCATCTCTCCATCTAGTTTCTATATTGGCCCTTATCCCAATTTTTAACTTCCTATGTCTAGGTGGAATTTTTTAGGATGTGACAGAATTCAACCACAAAATTTGGTATGCTTAAAATTCACGTCTTGAGCTTCCATTTGATAGGTAGCACGTTAAAAATGAACAATTGTGTAATTTGTAGTGATTTTTCAAAGTTAAGATTCAAAATATGGAAAAAAAGATTTTTACGAAAGTAATAGTAGTAACTTCCACAAAAATCTGGCACTTTTTCAAAGGTAATTGGTTCACAAGATTATTTTTTCTTGAAAGAGCTTTCCATAGAATTTTGAGCCACTCCGTTTTGATTTTTCTAGATTAAGTTATGATTTTTTGAAGTTAGAACAGAAATCTGAAACTTACCACATGAACAATAAATTTCTGGAAAGTAACGTCCTAAACAAAATTTTTAAGATCAAGACCATCCAATATGGTCAAAAATGGTTTTAAATGAACTCTAAGTCATTCTAGAAGTAAGGTGTAACAGATTGGCTGAAACGTCACATAATTAGAGAACTTGGAATTTCTTCCAAAAATCAATCTAAACATCAACCAAGCAAGCTATTCCAAGCTCTAAATCATGGTTTCTATCATTCCTTAATCATTCTTCATCAATAGAAAAATTGGATAGCATGTAGACTTGGGATTTTGTCACCAAATTCCCCTTGAAACAAGCTAGAAACATAGCCAAATTAAAGCTTAAACATACCTTGATTGATCCTTGATTCTTGCTTGATAATTCATCAGTTATTTCCTGCATTTTCTTGGTAAAAATCAGTTTTTCTGTGGCAAAACCTGCCCCTTTTTGGTACTCAAAGTAATTGAAATTGGAGGCTTGTGAGGGGGTATCTCCCCGATGGAATAGATAGCTCCTATACTATTCACTTCACTTCTATCATTGAAAAAAGGCAGCCTCATGTCACTATGAGCTTGTCTGGAGATTGTGATTTAGCTATTATGAGCTCCTCACTTTCTGCTACATGTGGACACCTTAAAATTCTAGAGAAATATGGGAGTGTACTAGTGTCTCTTAAGAGATAATGTTTAGGATAATATCATGTGATATTTTGTATTATTTTATTCCATAACCATATGCACCACTTAGGCCACAAAATTATTGTTCATTCCTGGCCCAAAATCAGGTCTAATAGGCTAGAGAAAGAAGGAAGAAGTATCACCATTCATTTCTAAACATATTTCCACCCAATTTTACCGTATCATTTAAAATTTCTTTCTAATTTCTAATATTATTTCTAGACCCTCAAAAATTCATTTCTCTCCATCAAAAATCATATTTTAATATAGGAAGATCCCTGGAAAAATTTTGAAATTTATCTCAACCTTCAACTATTTATTTTGAATTTTCTCCAAAATCAGGCTTTATTAATAAGATTTTGGTAATAAATATTCTAAAATTGATCCTTTCATTTTTAGGGCCTAAAAATAATTTTATAAACTCAAATAAATCCTTAAATAATTTTTTCATATTTTTTCTAGAATTATTGAGGTCTCTACATATTTAAAATAATTATTTCTAGCTAATTTTTCATTGTTTTTCCTGAAAAACTTCTGTTTACAAAAAATTCTGTAATAATTTATTTTCATGCTATTTCCACCACCAGGGCCTCAAATAAGATTCAAAAACCTCTAATTTATCCTCTCTCTTTTTAATTTTTTGGGGATTTTCTAGAATTTTTCTCAAATTTTTCTATTTTGCCTTTTTGGACTGATAATTTCAAAAATATCAGTCTAGACAAGAGTCAAATCTCAACTAAAAAGTTTTTTTGCCTCTGAGTCTACTTTACTACTTGACCCTTTGTCTAATTTATTATCCATATTCTCAGGGTTAAAATTGGCGGGATGTGACATTTCTTTCCCTCTTAAAATAAATTTCGTCTTCAAAATTTGAAACATACCTTAGGTGAAGAGCTTTGGGTACTACTCCTTTATCTCATATTCCTTCTCCCAGATTGCTTTTTCCTTGTATCAAATCCTTCTAGATCACTTTAACTAGTGGGATAGACTTATTTTACAACTGCTTAATCTTCCAATCCATAACCTTCTATGATCGTACTTCAAACGTCAAGTTTTCCCACAATGCGATATCATCGTACTCTATGATATAAGTAGGATCTAGTTGATACTTCTTTTACTGGGAAACATGAAAGATGTTATGTGTCTAATTGAGATTAGGGGGTAGGGCTAATTTATAAGCTACCAGCCCACTTTTGACAGAATTTGGAAGGGTCTGCTGTATTTCAGCGTTAACTTCTTTGCTTTAAAGGTTCAACCCATTCCTTTAGTTAGTATCTCCAACCGCAAACTTTAACAACTTTCTTCTTATGTCTGCATAGTTTTTCTATCTGTTTTGTGCTGTTAGTAGCCTCTGTCAAATCATCTTTATTTGCTCTGAGGTTTGATCTACTATTTCAGGACCATAAACCTTTCTTTATTCAGTACAATCCACCATAGTAGCAATAGGCATTTTCTACCACATAAGATTTCTTATGGAGTCATATGTATACTAGAATAATAACTATGGTTGTAATCAAGTTCTGTCACCTATAAGTATTCATCCCAGTTTCCTTTAAAATTTAATACACTAGCTCATAGCATAACCCAACTTCCAATATTTGAATAGTTCGCTCTATCTGTCACTTACACGAGCATGACTCTTGCTTTTAAGTACTTCATTGTCTCTACTCATATTCTTCTTATTACTTAGGCATATTCTCTCATGATGATATCATAACAGTATACCTATCATTTCAGTATTTGCTACCTTTATCAAGTATCTTGGCATAATCTGCCTTTTTTCTCTTTACTTTATCTTTACCTTAAAGATCTATCTCTTTTCTTTTCCATTCTCATTTCACATTTAGCTTGCCTGAATATACACTGTTCAGGACTTATAGCTCTTAGCTCCTTCAACTCTTTTTTTCGTACTGTCCTCTATAGACTAGAATAGGATTAAGCTATCGGTCTAATCAATAATAATAGTACTTGTGAAAAAGTCAAGGGTACTCTTTCAGTACTAGTTAACCATCCTGGGGAGGCTTTCACATCTTAACTCATCCATGGTCATCTCATTCTCATGCTTCGAAGAGGTATTACCCTCATAGCTTAGCATATTATCTCATTCTCATACCTTACAATATGTCACCCTCACAGCTTAGCATCTTCCCTTTGGCTTGGTCTACTGTGACCTTAGGAGCTACTATGCTCCATTATAAACTTTTTCAAGATTTCTCGTGATGCTGGATTCATATTTTACTCGAGCTACGTTTCATTTTCTAGGAGCCTTTAGACCATTGGATTCAATTAAAGAGTAAGTTACATATCCTCAATTGGTAACCCAACTAATCATTCCCCAAGATTGCTCACAGATGCTAGTATTGCTCTTTTAGTCCTTACTCAATCCTTCTTGTAACTTCAAAATCACTCAATAACACTTACAAATACGTACTTTGAGGGGTTAAAGAAAGGACGTTTTATTCAAACTAGTTAGAAGACTTTAAATCATGGTAGTTTCAAGTGGTTTGGTGTTATATTTGAAAGATTTCATGGTTGGGTTTCTAGAGGAATGTTTCGTCCAACCTTGGTTCTTGAGGAAGGGGATTTATTTTCTTAAATCCAAGAGCATATTTGGAATCTACATGAAAAACCATGTAGGAATGTACTAAGAAAGGATTTTTAGGATTAAGGACATAAACTCTAAAAATTCTAAGAACAAAGATAGAAGCTTTAAGGGGCTCAGGAGTTACTTGAGCTATGTTGTTAATTTTTATGTGGAATGGCCGGTAATCTTGCTTCTTTTTTTGTGATTTACCATGTTAGGGTTTGTTAATTGTGGAAAAGAGGAAGAAGGTCTAAGAATCAAAGAGCATTGGATTAAGGTTGTGGGATCTAATTAGCCACTAATGTTAACTTTGCATTGTTATCTATGGCATGAATGCTTGCTATTATATGGTTGAACTATGATGATTGTGATATGGTTGCTCCTTGTATTTGTTGCCATGGCCTTGCATGTTGAGGTTGTGATTGAGCCTAATTGTTCTATGTTATTTCATATCATTTTAAGGGTTTTTATCATAGATTTTGTCTCCTTTTGATGACAATTGTGCTTAATTTAAATTAAGAGTCCTTGCTTTGAGTTAGTGTCTTTTTGAGGGTAAAATTGTCATAATTGGTTATTAATTGTATTCAATTGATTTTTAGGACAACTAATGCTTCAAATTGTTGCTTTTCATTGTAGGACATTTGAGAATTAGAGTCAAGATCGAAGACCAAAGCATCACACAACATAAGAAATCAAAATATTGAATCTGGAATATTTGGTTGCGACCAAGAAAATGCTATGCTATGGTAAAAGTCTAAAAATGTGCATCAGTGACTATTTTGGAATAATTCCCTGTGGCAAACTTTTAAGTTCATTATGACCAACTTTTAAGTTAGCCACGGCAAACTCTTAGAATTTCATTGAAGTTCCTTTCTAGAATAGTTCACTGTTGTGAACTTTTGAGTTCTCTGCGGCCAACTATCAAAATCTTACTGAAACTCTTTTCTGTAATAGTTTGTCATAGTAAGCTTTTGAGTTCACCGCAGCCAACTCCTTCATGTCAGTAACGTCAGATTCAAATCTAGAACGCAATAATGGACCCTCTACTCATATGATCCGACCCAGATCGACCCCTAAAACCCTTAGAAACCCTATTTTTGACCAATCATTCCATTATCTCATCTCCAACACCTCTATTCTCTCATCTTCTTGCCTCTCCACCTCCATCTTCTTCCCCATCCATTTCCTTCACCTTTCCTTCATTCCATCTCATTTCCTTCCACTCCCAGCTACCATGGTTGACAAATTCACTCTAGTTGGAGCTTTTCTTAAAGCTATGGAGGGCTAAGGTTTATCAACTCTTCAAGAATGGTGGAGTGGCATGATTTTTCAGACTTCAAAGGGGAGTTTAGTTTCAGTTTGCAATTTTTAGCTATGATTTATGGCTTTCTAAGTCTAGGAGTTGTAAATTCTTAGTTAGGAACTTGGGATTGTTACTGTAATCATTGGTTAATGATTTACATTTGTAGTTTGGATTGGTTAATGTTGAATTTTGTAACTCTTTTGATTCTCTCTTATCTTGCATGATCATGTTTAGATATTGAGTTACAAAGAACCAATTGGATGATCATTCTTAAATTACACATTAGGAGAGCTTAACAATGTTTTCATTAATAAAGTTCATTGATTTAAACATTGGACTCAATGAGTCATTGAGGTTGTTATTCTAGAAACCTAATGATTTTATGAAACTCCCAATATCTTAAGTAAACTATGATTGCCATTAAAACCATTTTCAAGAGGTTTCCTATCATCCATTTTCATTCCATTATCACCATATCAAAAATACCAAAAATATAGTAGCTTAGTTTTATTTTCATTGCATATAGTTTAGTTCTATTTTAATTTAATCTTAAAACCCAAAACCCCTTTTCATTGCATTACATAGCATTTAGTCTAGCTTAGGTCATCAATAAAGGCTTCCAAAAGTGAACACGACCCGAGTTGCATCACTGTGCTACAATCCTTTCAATTTAGTAAATTTCTTGCATTTGACCCCAAGGCGTAACGACATGGTCAAATCAGGTTGCCTATTTATAAGAAGATCAGTTATCCTATGATAGCTAATGTGAAATGCTTTATAATGATGCATGTTGATGTTTTGGTTGATTGGTCTTGCTACTGGGATTTCGTTGAAATCTCATCCCTCATATGTAACCTAACATTTTAGGGGCTAAATCATCAAAAGAGAGGCTGCAAATCCAAGGACAAAAATGGTGATGAACCCTGAGGAAACAATTATGTTTGGTCATGTATAAGTGTATATGCTTGATGTTGTAACCCCAGGTAGGATGCCAATTTTGAGCCACGTTTTTATTAAGTTTCCAAATGAATTTCTTCACAAAATTTGGTATGGTTAAATTTCATGTCATGAGCTTCAAATCAATAGGTAGCCTGTTATAAATGGCCAACTATACAATTTTTAATGATTTTTCAAAGTTAAGGTCCAGAATTTGGAAAAAGAGTTTTTACCAAAAGGATAGAGGTGACTTTCACAAAAACCTGACACTTTTTCAAATGGAATTGGTTCATAAGATAATTTTTTCTTGAAAGGGTATTTAAAGAGCTTTCTATAGAATTTTGAACCACTCCATTTAATTTTTTTTATTAAGTTATGATTTTTCGAAATTAGACCAGAAAACTGGATTTTTACCAAATGAATAGTAAAAATCCGAAAAGTAGCGTCCTCAACGTCCTAAATGAGAATTTTGAGCCCAAAACCATCCAATGTGGTCTAAAATGGTTTTGAGTGAATTCTAAGTCATTCTAAAAGTAAGGTGTAACATTTTTGGTATCAGAGTGAAGGTTCTGGCATAGGATAGAATGCTCTGCTTAGATAATATGTCAGTTAAGGGGAAAATTGACATTTTGTTGCAAGAGAACATTACTGTTCATTTATTGGATGGTTTGGTTATTACAATGTAGGACGAAGTAGAATGGCTTGTTGTGGCTACAATAGTGATTCAGAGGTTTCAGTTAACCGGAGGAGACCAGGAGAACCTTTCCCTCAATGGTTCAATAAGGATGGGGACTATAGCCTTGTAGCAGATTTCTACTATGATACCTTATGGAAGAGTAACCCTCTGCCTGACATAGCCATAGTTGCTTCCAATGATCCTCAAAGGATTGAGGTTATTGAAATATCTGATGATAATGGAGCTGAATCTAGTAAGGTCAAACTATTTCCAATCATGAAGGAATTTCACACTATAGAAGACCTAACTGAGGACTTTAGGGAGAGGGGCTAGTACATTAAGCCTGACGAGAATCAGAATGCCCATGTGTACCTGAGATATCTGGAAGCTCTACTATTATGTGACTAAGGAAGATGCTATCCTAGAGATGATAGACTGGACATTAGTATTGCCTAAAGTACTCCCTAGGACCCAGCTTTGGAAAAACAGTGTGAGAGACATTTATAATTGCATGGATAGTGCTAGCTTTAATGATCTCATAGATGCCCTTGAGATCTTTGTGAGGAATACCTTTCCTTAAAGTTAAGATGCGGAAGAATAGATCCTGATGATGACAGACAGGCTCCTGTTCACACCCTTATGGAGAATGAGTTCTGTCGCTGGGATCAAATAATGAGATCTGATGTTGAGGAGTAGATCCAGAGCCTTGAGGGATTCCCTAGTTCCTATTTCGTGTAGTTAGTTGAACCTTCACAGTACTGATGTAGGACTTGTTTTGTTACAACTAACAATAGTAGATTAGTCTGGCATGTTTGATTGCTTTGTATGTTTAAACTATATTACTGTGACTGATGATTGATGCTTGAATGATGTTAAATGAAATTAAAGCATCTTGTTTATTTCTTGTTCCTTGGTTATGCTATCCATTTAGTTAGCGTAATGGTTAGAACCTGATGAAATGCTTCACTAGAGAGATCCTTAGGACACGACATAAGGGCCCCTCCCGATCTGCTATGATTAACAAAGATCAAAGTATTTTTACACAGTTACTTATTTTATCAATAATCTATTTGATTAAGTGTTAATCAATCATTTGTTTGATAAATTACAAAAACTTTTCTTTAAACTGCTCTTCATGATGACCTTTCAGAAAGTGTATTTTCATATTATCTTTAGGCTTTTCTCAGCCCTCTTGAATTATCTTATATTCTTATATACACTGAGAAAGCACATGTCTCAAGATTACAAGCTTTTTAACTAATCATCATATGAATATTCTTATTGATTTTATTTCACTGTTTCTCGATCACACGTTCCATAAATGCTTGATCTATAATGTCTTTGATAATTGCTCTTTTAGTTTAAATCTAATTCCATTTTTGTTAATCGATAATGTTATCGATCAAGGGATTATCAATCAAGACTTTGATCAAATTAATTCATTTTACTTTCTAAATATCTGATGATTGATTCTATGTTTTTCATTTCCTGTATCAAAATCAAGAATTGTCATTTCTTCTATTATTTATCCATATTTACTTGGGGAGAAAACTTACACTTTTGCTAAGGAACTTCTGCAAATCACAAAGCACAACAGTTATATTATAGGCTTAACCTACTGTGTCAGAAGCATTTATTATAAACAACAATTGCACCTACTGAATATATGCAAGCGATCTTCCAACAGCTATAAGCTCTTGTGTCTAACAGAAAAGTAAAAGTCTCCAACTATAAATGGTGCGAAGAGCATTAAATGAAGTATTGAATTTACTGAGCTACCATCTGTAAAAAAAATTAACTATAGCATTCAATATTCTATTTTTCATTTTCTAAGCTTTAGTGTTTAGAATATATACTCTGAGAGAGTTTGTAATTCTTTTTACTCAATTCTGTGAGCGACTCAAGAGTGTGGACTGTTGAAGGGACTGTAACTTTACAGGTAGTAAGGGGGAATGATTGAGAGTGACTCAATTGATGTATTGAGCCACTAAGAGCCTGTTGAATCTTGGGGATTTCGTGAAAATCTCAGAGGCGCTCTAAGGACTGAACGTAGATCAATTGGTTGAGACCGAACCAATATAAACTCTTGTGTCATTCTTCCTCAGATCATCCGTGGTGAAATCCTTCTTAACGTATCTCCATTGCCTTGTTTGGTCATTTATTTTATTAAGTTAAAATTTCATATATCACCCAATTCACCTCTCTCTTGGGTGTAACTGCCAATAATAATAACAAACAACATTCATATATAGCTCCCTTTAGTACACTTTAACCCTTTAACCTTAACTTTTGAGTTTTAATTTCAATTCTTCTAAAATTAATTCTACATGTTATTCCCCTATAATTTTGTATTTAGAATCCATTTCAAAATACAAATTAAACAAAATCTAACTCCTTCCTCCTTAAATAGGCTTGGCCCAGATACATAGAGCTTAGGGTTTAAAATCCTATTTTCAATTCTAATACTTCTAAACTTGCTTTCTCACCTTTACCCCCATATAGTTTTTTATTTTAAATACATTGGAAGCATCAAAATCATCAAAATATAACCCTAACTTACACCCTAGGTCTAGCCAAAAATATACACGATAGAAGAGAAGTTGGATTCTTTTTATTTTCATCACAAAATCACTTGATTATTATCCCTTTCTAACCTTTAAACATAATTCCATCATCAATCAATCTCTTTCATTACTTGAACATATTTGGATAGCACCTTCCCTTAGGGTTTCATACTTCCAAATCTCTTATAAAAAACCATAGCTAAGCTTTGGAAGATTTAGAGCATCATAAACTACATTAAAAACTATAATCTTACCTTTTCTTGAATCTTGGTCTTGCATGGAACTTGAAGCTCTCCCTCTTCTCCTTGTTTTCCATAAATTTTGTGCTCTCCCTTGCTTTTTCCTCTCTTAGCCATCCAAACACACAAATGGGAGGGAGAAAAGTGTATTTGTAGAGCTCAAATTCCCATTTACCTTGGGTTAATCCAAGTTACCTTTGCCATTTTAGCATAGCACATGTATCTCTTGATTAGGCCTTGTCTCTCATGATTTTGCCATGTGTTCCCTTGTATCATCTACCCTACATCATCTCCATTACATCATCAAGCTAAGTGGCACAATTTTGGACTCATGCATATTCTCTTCTTACCAGGTGTCTTTATATATATAACACGTGATTAGTAAATACTATTTTAATCCTTCTCTAGGTTTTTTCCTTGAAAAAAGTGTATAATTCCAACATTGTCCTCTTCATCAAATTATCATCAAAATAGGGAGGAAAATAAAGATAAATCCATGCATAATTATATCCTTGGCTATTTCTTCACCTATTTCACAATTTTATACCATATCATGTACTTTTACGGGTCTTGACCTATCCAATATCACTAGTACATGTTTTGGCATCCTTTTCTCATCATAAATAACTCTATATGATATAATAATGATAAACATTAGGCAAGATGAGCCTTTAGGGTTTTTGTCCCTTGAACAGAACACTAAATTATTTTATTCCATTGTAACTTTGACTAAATACTTTATGATATTTTCTAGCTTCAAAAACTTATTCCTCTGCTTTATTAACTCCCTTTCATTAAGAGAAATTTTTTTAATTCTTTTCAGATTAAAGCTTAGCCTGTAAATACCTCTTTTTACATAATTCCTGGATACCCTTTTTTCGTAAATTCGGCTTTAAATTTCTTTAAAGAAAATCTTTATACTTTTAAGGGTTAGAGATAATTTTACAATTTGTCATAATTTGCAAACTACTTTTTTCTCATTTATGTCTGATTATTTGAGGCCTCCTCATATTTAAATAATTGATTTTAACTAATTTTTTCTTAATTAGCCAAAATCTCCACAACTAGCCAATTTACTAAAAATCTATTTAAGGTGTTTTCATCATTTTTAACCTCAAATGGGCCTTAATACCTCATTTCCCATTTTTTAGAATTTTTTTTTGAATTTTTGAGTATACTTTCCATTGTTACTCTTTCCTGCCCGAAGCTTTTCAAAGCTACAGTTAGGTCCCTGCTAGGGTTTATCCTCAAGAATCATCTCTTTAAAGTTTCTAGTATGACCTTTGCCCTATATTCATCCTAATTCATCATATTCGGCCCTCTATGCTTCACTGCAGCTTCAACTTCCTTCCTCTTTGGTCCTAGAAAACTTTTCTTTGCAACTTGGTTTCTGAAAATTCTTCTTATCCTTTTAGGGAACTTGTAAGACTCCTATCAATTAGGGTCCTGTAGTCTTCCCATTTCAGACTATTTCTTATACCTTTAGGCCCAAAATCCAAGATGTCACAATTTGCATGTTAGTTTAGGTTTTTAATAGTGTTTTTGTTGAGTTTTTAAGGTCTTATTCGGTTTCAATTTAGTTGGCTAAGAGTCTTGGGTAATTGCATCACTTTGGTTTACTCAAGGGTATTTTGATCATTATTATTATGATTACTCCTTAGTCATTGTTTGCATTTCTATCTAGAGTTCTAGATATTATAGTTGGTAGAATTTCTTTACAAATCATTTGGGATGTCCACTCAAAATTTGGAAATGGGAACCAAAGACCAAAGGCATTGCTATGAAAGACCAAGAAACATTTCAAAAGTGATGGAAGAAGACTAGAGGATCAAAACACACAGCTTAACTAATATGTGCAACTCATTATGGTGAGTGGCTCATAATAGCACCATATTTGAATTTTTAGCCTAAAATTTGTTTATCCACTTGGAGATTTGACCCCAACTCAACTATATTTACCTCTAGCAACTTATTTTTGACCTAATAACCCATAACCACCATCCCTAATTCTCTCCACACTTCCATCTTCATCCCTATTCGTTTTCCACCATTTTCCCCACCTTTCTTTCATTTTCCACCGAGTATTCTCTTCATCTTTGGTTTCTATCATGATTGGGCTATCATTATAGCTTGGTGAAGCTGTTATGGAGTCGTGGCTAGATTCCATTTCTCCTATGGTAATAGATAAATCTTGAGCTTGGAGCATCATAGGAGAGTGTATAATTCAATTCCATGCGTCTCTTATTGCAATAGCTAGATTCTAGGGCTTAAGATTTTGTTTTTATGATGATTGATTTTCTATATTAAGGGTCTTGCTACTCGTTGGAATTGATTATTTTTTGTATTTGGGGTTGTTTTTGGTGCATTTGACACTTGTGCTTAGTTGTGACTTCAAGTTCTTGTATTTGACTTAGTTAAGTTTTATATTAGATCTTGAGATTATATATACATATGTGTGTGTGTGTTTTGAAGTATTCATGAGTCTTGCTTATATTGTGTCATTGCATCTTTATCAATATCCGAATTGCTAGAAGATTGAATTGAGATTCGGTAAAAGATGTTAATCAAAACCCAGTGCTAAATTGGTTAATTGTCCTAGCTCAATTTAGCTCAAAGGGTTTTTGAGCACATTTATTGATTCTAGCATTGTACTCTCAAATCTTTTTAAGCAAGAATAGAGTGGTCCATTGGTCTAGGAGCTTTCTCATCAAAGTTTATCAAATCAATCCATTTTCATCTCTCTTAAAATCAAAATCCCAAAAATACTTTTACTGCACATTAATTTATAATTTTGCAAAGTAGTGGTAATTGAAGAAAAAAATCATTTTCAACCCCTTCCAATCATGTTTTAGTCATTAGATTATTTAGGAATCAATAAAAAGCTACTTGAAAGATAACTCAAATTAGCACTCCAATGCATTAATTCGGTTTGATTTTCGAAGACCCTGAGATGACTACAAAGATAGTTCTTCAGTGAGTTGAAAGATTAAAGGCATATGAGAGAAATAATAGAGCAGTGGAAGAGTACTGCATACTGAAAGTAGTGGAAGTTATTATAAAGTTGAAGAAGAGGACGGAAATGGACATCTACACTTATAATATTTATGACATTTCCAATAGGTTAACAATTTCCAAACATTGCACAAGAAGATTATTTTGGGAAGAATGCTTACACTTTAAGGGCCCGTTTGATAGGAAGAATTTGTTGGAACGGATATGAATGGAAACGAATTGAATAGAAATGTTTGTGTGATGATATATTTGGAAAGAACTAGAATGAAAAATAGGTTGATAAAAAAGTTTTACGTTTGGTTGGATGAAAATGAGTTGAAAATTTATACAATTTTACCATGCTACCCTCAATTAAAAAAATATAATATTATTAAATAAAAATACTTTTTAACCTTATATAATAATATTATTAAAAAAATTAATAAATAAAAAATAAATCAATAAAAATATATTATAGTTTAAATGAAAATAAATATTCAATATAAATATAAAACTAATTATAGAAATTAAATGACTAAATAAAAAATTGAATAACAGAATAATAAACAAGATATATTAAAGAAAACAAAATACTCAATTTGAATATGAAAAAATATAAATATTATACAAAACAGATTATATGCCTTGATCTTGTTTTTTGAGAATCATAATTTTTTTACTTTCTTATTTATATTTTATTAGTTGAGCATTTTTTTGTTGAATATAAAACTTATATAATATATTTTAAGCTAGTTGCTTTTTTTTGTTTTTAAATCATGAGACGCAAAATGATTTTTGATTCATAATTCAAAAATTGCCCTGCCTATCATGATTTGAATAGTATTGGAACATAAGAATTCATCAAACCAAACTTTTAAGAATATCTAAACAATATCCCAATTTTTTTATTAACAAATAATATGTTTTCAATGTTAAAAAGACACAAATAATTAGGAAAAATGACCAAAAAAAAGTTGAAAATTACTAAATACTAAACAAGGAATTTCAACAAAAATTAGCTGTCATACCAAACATAATTTGAGATTTAGTAATTTATAACTTCTTTTTTTTATTATTTTTCTAAAAAAAATTTAACAACTATAACTCTATATCTCCAGTACATTATGTTTGCCCCTATTTTGAAAGAGTTCAATAAAGTATAAACAAACCCATATAAACAAAATCAATTTAGTGGTCAATTTCCAGTTGATATATCTTTATTAATTATATACAAATTAGACAAATGATATATAATGTAAAGCTCATTGAGCCTAGTTTATGATGCAATAAGAACCATTAAAGCTTCCTTTTTTATTATATATTCTTAAAGTTATGTCCAAATTTAAATTTTAACATAACAAGAAAATGAGAAAGCAAATTTAAATTTGATGCAGCAAATTCAAATTTGGTTGCATCAAATTTGAATTTGCTAAAATAAATTCAAAGTTTCTTGCTTCACGCATTTGAATTTGCTCAAACAAATTTACATTTTGTGCAGCAAAGAATTTGATCATCACATAAGCAAATTCGCATTTTATGCAGATAGTTTCAATATCATCCAATCAATTTCAAATTGGCTACACCAAATTCAAATTGCTCATTTCTTTACCACACTTAAAGCTTACTTCCACTAAACATAACTTTTTTTAATATAAATTCAAATTGGGTAAATTATATAGTATTGGAAAGCTTCTCGAGTCTACTTTTTAATAAAACAAAACCCTTTCAAAATAGTTTTATATTTTTTAATTTATGATTGAAAGATTGAGTAAATATTAGAAACATTTTTCTTGTTTAAGGATATAGAAAGGATGGAAAAGCTTCTCAGTTTACCCTTTTTTCCCCCCTTAACTAAATACAGAGCAAACGAAAAGAAGATTAGCACCATAAATGCATATTAGAAGTAGTTCTTTGGCCACTATCTGTACTGTTTAGGTGATGATGATGATGATGATGATGGAGCAGTAGGCCAAAATCGTTTTGCAAGTCTCACCACATTCATCTTCTCTCCTTTCTTCAGCGAAAGCCATCTTCGTCTTCTCCCTCACTCACCAAGAATGCAGTGATGGTGTCAAGAAGGAAGAGATAAAATCTTTTTCTCCAGATTTGTGAGCACCAATACCCCAAATAGTCACAAAAAGATACATAAAAAAAATGCATTTCAAAGAACAGCATTTGCGAGGAATCCTTGAACGACAATCCTAGGACCCCTTGGAAGTGATATAACCAGCTTTCATGATTTTCACGGAAGTTACAGATCAAATACCCAACATTTTATTCAAATTTCAAGGGTCTTTAGCATTTTTTCGTGGACGATTGAAAATTGGTTTCCATCAAAACTGGTGGGAATCTATTTTTCCATATAAACTGGAAACTATTGCGCTACCAGAAAATTGGCTTCAGAAAAATTGGCCATCAATAGAAAATCATAATTTTCCATTTCTTTTTCCATATTTTCAGCTTACCGAATGGCTCTAAATGTTTTCATGGGACTTGAACCTCTCGCATGATTATTATATTTGTTGAAGTACACTGTCATTACGAAGAAACTTAAAAATTTAAATTAAGAGAACCTTTGTCATCTGAATGAATTAAAAAGTCGATAATTAAGAAAATTGGAGATTTCGGATAAAGAAGAGTAAAAATTTATAAAAATCATTTAAATATGTATGACTATTTCTTTTTTGGTTGCACAAAGTCTCCTTTCACCTGAACGGTAAGAGACTAATTTCTCGGGATACTGTCAGGCGCTATAACGAGGACACCTTTCAACAGTATTTTTTCTATACACAATGCCTTGAGGATCGAATCCAGAACATGATGTTTAGGTGTTCAAGTTTTTTTTATTTGGACCAACATTTATTGGTACGACTATTTTAAATCTGGCAATCCATATTCCACATAGTGGGGAGAGAATCTTAAGATTTTTGTAATGTGGGCCAATGCTGGTCGGTTTTGAAACGTGATTTTGATGCATAATTTTATTAAAGTCGAAAAGTGAAGTAAGCTTGGCTTTTTGTGCAAAGGAAAAAAAAGAAAGAAAAAGAAATCGTCACACCTTATAATTTATTCCTCTGGAAAAAGCATGGGGATGGGAAGTATGTGGTGCAGAGCGAAAGATGCAAAAGATGACAATTATTTGACTCAAAGAAGATATGATAATTAATTAAGTAATTGAATACGTTTGAGAAATTTAGTTTTGTAATTTAATTATCTTAAGAAGCAGATGTACTATTGTTGGTTGTCACACAACGCTCCAATAATTTGTTGTTTTTTTTTTTTTTTTTTAATAATTGACAATGTAATTGTAAGCACACGACACCATTGGTTCAAATTCAGTACCTCTGCAATGCATGGCAAAAATGTTTGTTATTAGAGCAGCTGGTTGTCAATAATTATTGATTTCTTATGTTCAATTTTAAAAATTTAATTATAAATATTTTACAAATAATTATATATTTTTAAAAAAATTAGTATCATATTTATACACTTTAATAAATTTTCAATGTTTTATATAAAATTTCGAAAGCTTAGTTGGCTTGTCAAATAGGAGAGATTATTCATCTTCTAAATTGAGTGTAGAAAATTTCACATAGAAATTAAGGGGAAAAACTTTAATTAAATCATTTTAATAAATTAATTTAAAAATTATGATTTTAAATGATATTTAAGAATGATTTGAGGTTTGCTAAACGTTACTTTATGCTTAAAAAAATCAAAATCAATTAAAATTTTTTTCACATAAATCAAAACAATATTTTCATCATATATTTATTTTGAACAGTATAAATCCATTTTAAAAAACCAATTCAAATATTCCAAATCAAGAGTATCGAAACATTTCCCTCGTCCTTGGCTTTCAATTCTTTCTCCCCACAGTCCCACCCATGATTGTGACTGTCCACTAACCTCAACTGAAAATGTAAAATATCAAAAATAAAATAATTAAAAAGAAGAACCGTGTATTTTTTTGCCAAGAAGGATATGAGGAATCACTCTGCTGTGTCAGTGACTCTAATGATGAGCATAGGAGAAGGATAAGTTATAAGAAGCAAAATTAAAAATAAGAACCCGTTATAATATTAGTATTAGTTTGGATAACAATTAATAAATAAATAATAATAATTTTGTGAATAGGTTTCTGTATGTAATTTTTTCATTTTTAAGGTCTTTTTTTTTTTTTACAATTTTTCCTTAATTTTAAGATGATTTTATTATTTTAATAAACTTATCTTTGCTAATAGTGAGTTGGTTAGAAATGATTTATCCTTCTATAAAATGCATTCAAGCAATATTTAAAATTTGGGATAATTAATATACAAATAAGTTTTAATCAATTTTAAATTAAATCCTCGTAATTTTTTTTCTTTCTTATCAACTTCTTATACCTTCACATGTTTTTAATTAGGTATTTGTATTTATAGAAGATTATTATTATTATTATTATTATTATTATTATTATTATTATTATTATTATTATTATTATTTATAAAATAAAAATTAAAAAAATTAGGGACATGAATAAGTAAAATTGTAAGGACTTGATAAAAAAAAATAAATATAAAAGTATAATTAAAAATAGGCAAAAGTTTAAAAAATGTAATTAGTTTAAAATTAGTTGAAATTATAACGACTTGCAAATTAATTATTCTCCTAAATTTTAACTATTATAAATATCTTTATGAATGTCCATATATCTCTCATTATCTCTTATATCTCCTATAATCTCCAATATTTCTCCTTAGCTTTATATCCCACAATAATCACCTATTATTATATAATCTGTAGATTTTATCAAAGTTGTGCTTATAAATAGAAGTCATGTATAATGTATTAAGTACTCTTAAATGGAATGAGAAACACTCTTTCTTATTGATCATCTCTTCCTCTTGTATGATTCTTCTCTGTTTCCTCTTGTACGTATGGTGTGCCTTTGATCCTTATACTACATATGATATACCTGGATCCTTAGCATAACATTAGAGTATCACCTCTATGATCTTTTTTTTAAGTATTGTTTGCTCTATTCAATTGAAAATATCTTAAATATTGTATATATGGTGTTTCGAAGTATTCATATCTATAATCAATCTTCTAGGATGATCTGAACCATTATATGGAATTGAAAGGATCTTTTACAATTATTTTATACATCAAGTTCCATAGCTAAGATTGGAGATTTCGCTTTATATTTTAGTGATACAATTTAATTTTGATATGGATATTATACCTTCTGAACTAATTCTGATTAGAGGATTTTTTCCCCCTTTATTCCTCATTGACCTGAAGCCACTATTTCGATCAAATCCGAAGTTCCAATAGATACTAGCACTATCCTTAAAAGGTTACCATCTAAAGTTAAATGGCTAGAAGCCATATAATTCTAATTTTTCATCTCAATAAGATTAAATGGCCAAAAGCCATATAACTCTAATTTTTCATTCTTTTCAAATGAAAAGGCTAGAAGCCATACAACTTTGACTTTTTATCTTATGGCCAGAAGCCATATATATATATATATATATATTAAATTTTCTATTTTATTAAATGGCTTGAATTCATATATATTTGATATTTTATGTTATTAAATAATTAGTCCATCTTATAGCTAGAAGTCATATATATTTGATTTTTTTATCTTCTTAAATGGTTGGAAGCCATATAATTCAAATTTTCTATTTCATGGCCAAAAATCATATATATTTAATGTTTTTATTTTATTAAATGGCTAGTAGTCATATAACTTTAGTTATCTTTCTTATAGCCAGAAGCCATATATATTTGATTTTTTTGTTATCTTATTAAATGGTTAGAAGCCATATAACTTGGATTTTCTATTTTATGGCCATAAGCCATATATATATATAATTTTTCTATATCTTATTAAATGGCTCGCAGTCATATAATTTTGACTTTATATTTTATGGCCAGAAGCTATATATATATATATATTAATTTTTCTATATCTTATTAAATGGCTTGCAGTCATATAACTTTAGTTTTTTATCTTATTATAACCAGAAGTCATATATATTTTATTTTTTGTTATTTTATTAAATGGCTAGAAGCCATATAACTTCAAATTTCTATCTTATAACTAGAAGTCATACATCTTTGATTTTTTTTTTATCTTGAAATTAAATGGCTCGATGGCATATATTTTTAATTTTTTTTATTAAACGGCCTAAAGCCATATAGTTTTTATTCTGAGGAAGATCATTATATGGTTTGTTTTAAAAAAAAAAATTATGACAATTAGAATTATAAATAATGTAGCCTTGAAAACTAATAACTATACAGTGAAGGATGTATTGATACAAGAGTTTACTTTTTCTCCTTATTTCATGTTACATTTAATATTTTACATTTAATTAACTTAAAGTTTAAATTGTATTCCTATGTTATTCTCATATATTCTTGACATTTAATTTGATATCTATTAATATTATAATTTCCTATTACTAGATGGCCAGCAACCATTACACTCATATTATTGAATGATACGAAAAGAAAACTTATGACATTTTAAAGCCTTGAAGGCTTATGGCTCAAATATTGAGTGATACAAATGATCTTTGAAAAATATATTTACTATATAGAGCTTTGGAAACTAATGACTTATAAATAACCGTGAAGACTTATGATTCAAATCTTCATAACTATATAGTTTGATTTTAGTTCTTATAGATCTTTTCAAATTTTTGTTGGATTTATAAATTTATGAATAAGATTTGAAGTGTTACATAATACATACAAAAAAAAAAACAAGTAATGTTTTTGAATAATGAAATATTGAGAAAATATATATTGTGAAAAAAAAACTTTATATTTTGAAAAAGCATAACAAGAGGTGAAGTATATCATATGGTAAAATAACAATATATGTGAGTTCCTAAAGATCTATATGTAATCAAAAAAAATTGATATAGCTCTAGAAGAGCAAATAAAAAAAGGTTGGTATAGTTCCTGAAGAACTGGTAACAAAATTGATCTAGTTTTTGAATAGTAATATGGTTCCCCCCATTCTTTGTGGGCAGAAAAGGAATTAACAATGAAAATTATGACCCACAAATATATATATATATATATATATCTCAAAATGCTTGTTCATCAAAGGATCTTAAAGCGATAACTCAATTGGATTAAATCCATGACTATATCTGAATCAAGAAACACTCAGATTTTTAAGTTAAAGATATGTTATTAGCTTATTATACACTATTCACTCTTTTTGAAATACGTAAGTAAGAAAAGTATGTTTATATGACTCACACCTGAGGGGAAGATTGTTGGAATACAGCTATGAATCATGTTGAATGGAATTTGTTATCATTAATATTCATATCATTCCTTATATCTCATATTCTTTTTGAAAAAGACTCCAAAGAAGTCAGTGGCACTCAATCCTCCATGAGTGCACAAGTTTTTACCATTAGGTAAAAGATGAAAAATAAGGTTATAGAAGAGCTATATCATAATTTATTATCTTGAAGATAAAATCTATAATTGATAACATATTCATTGTCAATTATTAAAGTGAAAAATAAATAATATGACATGGTAACAAGAAGTTTACTAATAATTGAGAATAATTTTACAATAAACTAGAAGTTTATGTATTTATAATTTAGCATGACCGGTCAGATCATAATGATGTAAAATATCATGAAAACTATGTATTGGCATTTATTAAAGAACCAGAAGATTCTTTAAAAATGGTATATAATTCAAGAATTTTTATGTGCTATTTGTTCTCAAAAGATATAAATAAGAGAACATCACTAGCTGTGCTTAAAATTGGATATGTGCAGATTTATAATGTATCAAGTTTATAGATGGGCCCATTTAGACACGTGCGGACCAAATTAATACCCTATGAGTAAAAGACACATCTATGAAATGGTCATAGGTGCTTATGATCAATTTGCAACCTGAAGTTTGCAAATAGTTCAAATAATTACATTCAGTACATAAGTTCCTAATTATGAAATCAATATGATTTTTGTTAAGATTGCTAGTGATTGTTCCTCATGTTGTTGATGAATATATGCTTAGTAAAAGCCTTCATAAGTAGCTAAACCAGAGTTTATGAGAACAAAATTCCCATTTAAGTGTTAGGATGATTGATTTTTTTTTTTTGCACATAAATGCATCAAGCCAATAATGTATTGTGGATTCTCCCATTATAATTGGCTTTTGGTTAGGAGCCAAATACTTTTCATCTTAGAATGTGCAATATCTATTATTCTACCGTAATAATGTACATAGATGGATATTAAAACTAAATTGAGATCAATATTGGATAAGAACCTCCTTATTCTTGTTTGTCTCTAAATGAAACAAAATAATATTTCTAAAGGAGACTTGTGGATTTGAGAAACCTACACTACATGTTATCAATATGAGGGAAAGAAAATGTGTAGCTAGAAAAGAGAACACATAAATGCATTTTCACTATCAAATGTAGATCCTCAAATATAGTAATATGAACTAGAAGTTCATGAAATGTTGTATTCATAAATATTACTAATATTTGCCAAATGCAATAACAGACCCAAATGTGAATTATTAATTCTTATATTCTAACTAAAAATGCTCCTATTTTTTAAGGCATGCTAAAAGCATGAGAGTATGATCGGTTCTAAAAGAAAAGGAAAAAAATGATCATGATGATCATACTAAGGAGGCATGAATTGCAAAAGAGGTTAAGACATAACTATTTGGCCCTTGAAGAGACTTAAGTGCTGAAAACTATAAAAAAATCTCGATATGTTATGTCATAAAAAAAGGGACCGATAAAGGAATAAAATTGTCGACAATAATTTTAGTGATAATATCACGTGATCAAATAAGGATCTGTATCTAAATTTGTCATGAGATATAGACAGAAAAATAGTTGGCCAATTGAAAAGACACAATATAACAGGGATTTGTGTATCTCTAGTCCAAGCACTTGAAGTGTAATGCTAGTATCATGTAAATAGGCATTTATATAATAAAAGGAGAAATAAAGTCTTGTGGTGGATTAAATTACATGTCTTATTAATCTGACCGTCTGGTAATAAATAAAGTTTTTTCATGTGCGTCTTCAAAATATATAACTATAACGTATGACTCACTATATTGTGAAATTATATATGAATCCTAGAAGGATTTAAATTCTTGTGTAAATTCAAACGATCCAATATTTGAATAGATATGGATCATAATGTATAAAAATCTTTGAAGGATTCAAGTTTCTAAAAGCATACAATTATGTTCTCAAGAACACTATCTAATTAAGTCTATATGAGACAGATGTGGTTAATATTGAGAAGGAATGAAGTAAACATATTCTAACTTGTCCATTTGTCAAAAGATTCAAAATGAGTTTGTTATCAGTACTATTTATGATGGTAGCATCGAAATTCCTGATGAGTTTTCAAAAACTACAAACTACTTAAAGAAAGAATTTGAAATGAAAGTTTTGGAAAGAATAAATATGCATAAGTCACATCTATTATGTGGATAGTTAAGCAACACTTATTATGTGCTTCGATAGTTGTAAGATCTTTAAATATGGGTGAAAGAACCATTTAGACATTTAGACATATAGAAAGTGATGAATAAATACTCGATTAAGAAGCTCGATATATCATTAGCTAATCAGCATAATATAGTTCTTCACCAACATAAAGACGATAGAGTGAAGTTAAAACATTCTTTGTTACTTTAAGGGGACCGTAGATGTGATATTATTTTATCTGAAAGTACCTATGACTAACCTTACTGGCTATGTAGATAAAGTATTTTTGTTTGATCCTTATGTTGAGAGATCACCGGATGATCCACATGTAGATAAACCATAAAAGAACTATTTGTCTCATGATTTTTAGAAAATTATGAAATTCATATTTGACGTTTTTATCTTACTATAATATTTGGAAAACTTGTTTGTTATATTAGACTTTGTAGGATTGAAGATATCAATTGATGTTGCTAAGAGGGGGAGTTGATATACGCTGTACTCTTTTTTCCTTATCTATGATTTTGTCCCATTAGGTTTTTATAGTAAGGCTTTTAATGAGACAGCATTACATAGTATATCAATAAATGATGTACTTTTTTTCTTCAACTAGACTTTTGTCCTACAGGGTTTTTTCTAGTTGAAGTTTTTTAATGAGGCACATTCATATATATTGGACATCTAAGGGGAAGTGTTATGAATATAACAATATCTTTGTGGATATCCATATATCTCCCATTGTCTCCTATATCTTCTATAATCTCCAACATCTCTCATTATCTCTATATTCCATAATTATCTCCTATTATTATATAATCTGTAGATTCTATCAAAGAAGCAAAGCTATGCCTATAAATAAAAGTCATGTATAAGTATTGAGCACTCTTGAATAGAATGAGAAATACTCTCTCTTGTTGGTCATCTCTTCCTCTCTATAATTCTTCTATATTTCTTCTCTATTTATAACATTAACCAATTTTTTTTTATTTTCATTTATTACATCGTATTATCACCGGACTCAGTTAGTCATTTTTTACACCTCTTTTTCATTTCTTATTATCTCTCATTCACTCTATCTCTCTACTAAAAAAGATATTTTTAAAAATAAAATATATTTATCACCTCTATGTGTGCGCGTATATATGTAAAAGATTGGTGGGATGGAGTATACAGGATCCAAGGAGGAAGAAAACATCTCCCCACTCAAAGCAAGTAGATTGCTGCTATTATCCATATTGATATAAAATAATGGAGTAAAATTACAATTAATCATAATAGCCATCCAACTTATTTTCGTTGCTATGGAATTTATGCTCCATTTGGATGGAGAGAAAAGTTAGGAGGAAAGAAAACAAGGGGAGAGAAAGTAGAGAGAAGAGAAAATTGGAGAGAAAATATTATCACCTCTTTTGTTTAGATAGATGGAAGAAAATAGAGAGAAAAGAAAATAAACAAAAACATGAATGACCAAAATATCCTTATATATAAGAATATATCATATTTAAAATCAAAATCAATATTAGAATAGCAAAATGATATTAACGTTAACATGATCAAAAAATTTATAATCAAATAATTTGATAAACATATAATTTCATAATTTTGTATTTTAAACCAAATAATTTTAGAGAAAAATATTATTTTTAAAGGTTACAAAGTGGATAATTTTTAAAATGAAATATAATTAAAAGAAGTATATAAATTAAACATGATCCAATATCTTCAAAACCAATGTCATTCCAAATCGAAAACAGAACCATAGCAAAAACATTTCCACAATAATAGACATGGATAAGAATCAATCTTGAAGAGAGAGAAAGCAAAAGCATCAAGTCAACATCAGGGAACCAAAATTTTCTCCCAATTCCACCAACTCAATCAGAATTGCAGGAAAACCATGAAATTTCAATAGCAGTAGTACAATGGAATTATTTTCCCTCCTAACTCAAATGTGAAATCATGAGGGACACGGTCCATGAATTAGAATGGTTGAAAGGAAAAAGAGTAGAAAATAAAAGGGAAAAGATGGAGCAGGGATAAAAGAAATTATTCACCCGATAGTCGAAGCAATGATGGAGTTACGATGGTGTTTTGGACCTGATCCTTGTGTCTGTATTAAGAAGAATGATTTTGAGTGGAGTTCAGGATGGGAGACGCGGCTAGATACTCGTGCAAATTTTCAGAATAGAAAAAAAAAAAAAAGAACACGGGAAGGAAAAAAAGGCAAGTACAGAAAAATGAGTTTTCTTCCCATTTTCTCTCCATATGTGGAGAGAAAAGTTGGGAGAAAAATAGGATGGGTCCCACACCTTATTTTCTTTTCAATTTTTCTTTCCTCTCATTTTTCCTCCCCCATCCAAATAGGAGAAAACACACTTCTTTCCCTATTTTCTTCTCTAGTTTTCTTTCCTCTCTCTTTTTCTCCCCATCCAAACAGGGGGCTAAAGACAAGCTCCGAGTAGATACATAACGGGACACACAGATCTGACCATAATGAACGTGGCCAGTCCACCGTCCATGTTCATCATAGTTGGGCATTCACTTTTCAAGACAACAGGGAAAAAATTCGGCATCGTTTGAATGGATTATGAATTTGTGATTTAAAAGAAATTTTCTTGATTTTGCTTGAGCCAAAAAATAAATTCATTAAGATTTTGAAGGTAAATAATTAAAAGAAAGCAAAATTTTTTTATTCAAACATGTAACACATAATAATTGCAGATTTAAAAGTATATATGTAATTGTAAAAAAAAAAAATAGTTGATGACCCATAAAATTAATATTTGTCTCGAAAGTCATATATTAAATTAGAAATAGTTTAATAATTGTACATTGTAAACTTATTATTAAAATCTCTTAATCAGAATTAAATAGTTTACACATTATAATTCATAATGATATATTTCAATCTAAAGATTATCATAAATTTAGAATTTTTTAATACAATTTTAATTAAAAAATGAATAAAAATCTTTAAAATTACTAATGATCTATCTTCTGAGAAATTCTTAAAGTAAAGCATTACAAGTATTTTACCTAATAAATATAAATTAAGCAGAGAATTTATTTTTATTTACATATTTAAAATGTCATCATTACATATATAATACTATAATATATTTATTATCTATTTATTTATATTTACGGAAGTAATATTTAAGGATTTAAAATTTTTAATCATTAATAATCAATAATTTAACGCATACATTTTTAACCGTTATAACTTCATTTGTTAAGCTTAAGCACATCTGATATGAAAAAATTGATTAAAGGTAATAAGTATGTAAAAATATAGTTTGTTTTCCGAAAAACACAATTACTCATGGAGGGGGAGTAAGTGAGAGATACTGGGTCACAGTTAATCCAATGATATTGTTTTTTTCACCAACATAATCCAATAATAATAATAACCAATATAAACTTCCAATACTTGGAAGAAAAAAAACGAAATATAAGCTTCAATAGCTAAATGTCTAAATTGCACAATTCAAAAGGTGTTAAAAATTAGCACAACCCTCTGCAGCACGTGAAGCTCATAGTTTGGGTTCTTTATTTATTCATTTATTTTATTTATTTATTTAGTTTTACCGAGTCAAAGGACGTGAGGCAGTTCACGTTAGTTTCCTAGTATTTAGCTTCATCAGTTTCCTATTATCCAGCTTTGTTTTCGAATAATGGGAATACCAGAGAAATATCTGGGAGTGAGTTTATGGCTCCATATGATAAAGAGATCATGCAGTAATCATTGAGAAGGCAGATAATCAAAAAGTATTGTCCCAAGACTATCTTCAGCTCTATTATTTTCACTTTTTCTCTCTGTTTTTTTTATGGTATTGATTTGACCAAGTTTTACTTCATTAATTCATGTCTAATTGCATGTTTTTAGAGGGATTAATTGGTTTAAAATGCATATTTTGATATGAATTGTGGTAATTTAAAATTAAGAATTTGATTTCTTATTAAGCACTTTGTCAGGGCATAACAGTCATTTTGCTTAATTTTAATTAATCATCTTTTTATGAAATTGAATTGAATATTATAAATGCTTAATTTGATTTTTAGGTCAAGAGTCAAGTGAAAAATATCTCCCAAGGACATAAGTTTAGGAAAATTACAGTTAAGGGCCAGCAGATTGCAAAAATTCTAGAAAAGGGCCAACTAAATGTAGCTGTTTGGTTTGATCATTTGGTCACAGTGAAATGGAAATTTAGTAGCGATGAAAAGGCACTGACATAGAATTAGGTTTTAAATCTCAAATTGCGATTTTGGGAAACATAACACATGAGCCAGTAGCCAGACTACATCCAGACTCTCCCACTTTCATCTCCTAGGGTTCTCCAAGGGTTCTTGAGGTTTTCCTATTGATTCCTACCCATTTTCACTCCCTTTCCACCCCATTCTATCCCTTTTCTGCATCATCCATCATCCATCACTACTACAAAAAAGTTCATTTTTGTCTGAAATTGAAAACAGATGCATACGGGAGTCCATAATCGTCAGTTGGGATAAAACAGACGAATATGGGCATCCTTATTCATCTGGTCAGCGAAATAGACGAATAAATGGGCCCATATTCGTCTAGTGGGGCGAACAGACGAATATGGAGGCCTATATTCGTCTGGTGGGCCCACTAGACGAATATGGCCCCTTTTTTTTTCCTTTCCCGTCCACACTCCCCACAAAACACCCTTCATTTGCACCCTCATCTTATCAGCTTCATTCTCTTCGGTCTCCCCACACATGACGCCACCCCTGTCTCCAAAATAGCACACTCTCTCCCCATCCCCCACATCGCCGTCCCCATCCCTGGCCCACCCTGTCCCCCCATACGCCTTCAAGTGGTCCTCCCCCTGCGTCCCCACTCCCCCCACCCCCGTGTCCCACCCCCACCCCGCTGACCCCACCCCCGCGTCCCCACTCCCCCCCCACCCGTGAACGCCCCCCGCCACCCCGACCCCACCCTCAGCCCCAACCAAACCCCACTCCCTTATCCCCACTCGCCCCCCGCCCCCCCACCCAACCCCCTTCCAACTGACGTCCAACTCCCCGTAACCCCACCTAAAGTATTTTTTTTTCACTCACATTTTTTTTGGTGTTTACAGCCCACTTGTTGGTAGTCTGCAGCTCTCTTCATTTTGCATTCTTCACTTCATAAGTAAGTATGATATCTTTTTAAAGATTAATTGATCATATATGTTGCTTATTGTTGTTTGATGAACTGTTGGAATTAAGAGTCTAGCTTGTGATTGTATTGTAATTTAGATTTTTAAGTAACTTGTAGGTAAGGCAGATGCATGTATAATCAATAGAATGGAATTGATGAGTTTTTGATTTTCTATTATTTAGATTTATGTTTTCATGATATCTATGAGTTATGAAGAATAATGAGTGGTTTTAGATATTTTCTTGTAGTAGTTATGGTGTTTGATGAAATGGCTATCTGTATGAATTATATGAATTTTTTATTTTGTAAATTTTTTAAAATGCTTAATTTAGAATGATTAAATTGTTGAAATTAGTTGAGCTGCTTAAATTTTCTTGGAATTGAGCTGGATGAAATTAAAGTAATGTTGATTTTGGTCGTAAATTTAATTTAATTTTTTTTACAATTACTTATATATTAACAGAATGGATCGTAGTTGGATGAGTGCTTTGAGAACATCTAAGGAGTATGAGGATGGGGTAGAAGAATTTATTGAATTTACTAAAAAGAATGCTTATGACAAAAGTGGAAAGTATTTTTGCCCCTGTGTTAATTATTTAAATGGGAGACATTTGACTATTAATAGTTTAAGGGATCACTTATTTTGTGAGGGGATAAATCTTTGATATACAAGATGGATATGGCATAGCGAAAGAGGAACAGTGCCATTGGTTGACGAAGAGGAAGTGGTGGGTGGATTCAATGATAGAATGCATGATATGATTCATGATGTTGGGTTGGGATTCTCCACACAATCGCATATAAATGATAGCTTGCAAAGTGATGCAGAAATAGCTTTATACCCTGGGTGTTCTACGTATACACGGTTGACAGCTGTATTGAAGTTATTCAATTTGAAGGCAACTAATGGATGGACAGATAAAAGTTTTACGGAATTACTTCAATTGTTGGGTGATATGCTTCTGGCTGATAATGTTCTTCCAAATAGTGTTTATGAGGCAAAGAAAATCTTGTCTCAGATGGGAATGGGCTATGAAAAGATACACGTTTGTCCTAATGATTACATATTATACAAGGAAGAGTATGCTGATCTTAATAAGTGTCCAAAATGCAGATCTTCACGATATAAAGTGAAAAAGCATAAAGATAGTAGTGATGATGGTGATGCTAATGAGACAACTAAAGGGCAACCTTTGAAGGTACTATGGTATCTTCCGATAATACCACGATTCAAAGGGTTGTTTGCTAATGCAACAGAGGCAAAAAAGATGACATGGCACGTTGATGAGAAAATATCAGATGGAAAATATCTTCGGCACCCTGCTGATTCTCTCCAATGGAAGAAAATAGATGAAATGTATCCAGAATTTGGTAGTGAGCCAAGAAATCTTCGTCTTGGACTTTGTACAGATGGAATTAATCCTTACAGTACTCTCAACAGCACACATAGTGCATGGCCAGTTTTGCTTGTGATTTACAACTTACCTCCCTGGTTATGCATGAAGCGCAAGTATATGATGTTGTCTATGATGACATCGGGACCAAAATAGCCGAGGAACAATATCGACGTCTACTTGGCACCTTTGATTAAATACTTGAAGAAATTGTAGGAGGAAGGCGTAGATGTGTTCGATGCGCATAAACAAGAGTCCTTTAAGCTGTATGCAATTATCTTCACGATGATAAATGATTTTCCTGCCTATGGAAACTTGTCAGGATACAGTGTAAAGGGACATAAAGCATGTCCTATATGTGAAGCAGACACACACTACCACCAACTTAAGCATGGAAGGAAAACAGTTTATCTGGGTCATAGGAGGTTTCTTGATCGATTCCACCCATACCGTAGATTGAAAAAGGTTTTTAATGGTACACCAGAACATGGATTGGCTCCGAAGCCATTAACTGGAGAGGAAGTTTATCGTAAAGTGGAAAGAATTGATGTTGTGTTTGGTAAGAATAAAAAGATTGTAGGTGAGAAGAACATTTGGAAAAAAAATCCATATTCTTTGATCTCCCATATTGGTGTAATCTCGATGTTAGACATAGTCTTGATATGATGCATGTGGAGAAAAACATTTGTGATAGCCTTATTGGTACTCTTTTGCACATACCAGGAAAAACTAAGGATGGAATCAATGTGAGATTAGACTTGGCGGAAATGGGAATAAGAGAACGGTTACATCCGCAACTAAGAGAGGGTGGCAAGAGGGTTTATTTGGAGCTAGCGGCACACACATTTTCAAAAGCAGAGAAAACTAGCTTGTGCCGATGTTTGCATAACGTTAAGGTGCCACAGAGTTATTCTTCTAATATGAAAAAGCTTGTCTTGATGGACGATTTAAAGTTAGTCAGGATGAAATCTCATGATTATCATGTATTGATGCAACAACTATTACCAGTGGCTATTCGAGGTATTATGAAAGATGATGTGAGAAACACGATAACTAAACTGTGTCTTTTTTTCAATGCTATCTGCAGCAAAGTTATTGACACTGAAAAGTTAGATGAATTGGAAAAAGAGGGGTATGTTATTCTGTGTCAACTAGAAATGTATTTTCCTCCAGCATTTTTTGATATCATGGTACATTTGATAGTGCATTTAGTAAGAGAGGTAAGGCTCTGTGGCCCTGTATATCTAATATGGATGTATCCATTTGAGAGATTCATGAAAGTCTTAAAGGGTTATTCTAAGAATCCTTATCGACGTGAGGCATCAATTGTTGAAAGATATGTAGCTGAAGAGGCCATAGACTTTTGCAAAGGATATCTATCTGGAGTGGAAGCACAAGCTTGACATGACGATAGGATAGGTAAGGGAACTCGAGGGCTTAAAGTGAAGAGTATTGTCCGTGAAGAACTGTTCCAAGCGCACTTATACATTTTAAATAATATGAAAGAAGTTCAAACGTACTTAGATAACTATAAGCAGATTTTAAAGGACAAGTATCCAAAGAAAACGATAGACAGATAGCTAATGAGCATAACAAGACATTTATTGCATGGTTCAAGGAACAGGTTTAGAGGGAGACAAATGTTTCTGACACAATAAAATGGCTAGCTTGGGGGCCTCGATTTGATGTCACCACTTGGAGTGGATATGATATAAATGGGTATTTCTTCTATACAAAAGCTTAAGATGAGAAAAGTATTATGCAGAATAGTGGGGTAATGGTAGTTGCTGAAGCAATGCATTTCTCTAGCGCCAAAGATAAAAACCCTAAATTGGCATCTATGGCCTATTATGGTATTATTGAGGAGACATAGGACATAAGTTACACAAATTTCAAAGTTCCTATCTTCAAGTGTAAGTGGGTTAACAATAATAGTGTTCAAGTAGATCAAAAATTTGGATTTACGTTAATTGATCTTCATAGGATTGGTTATACAGATGAACCATTCATTTTAGCAAGTCAAGCAAAACAAGTATTTTATGTCACCGATCCTACAAATACCAAATTGTCATTTGTGCTTCAAGGTAAAAAACAAAAGGACAATGATCTAACTTTTAGTATTGATGAGACATCACCTTTCACTACAAATCCACCTCTATCGAATGAAGTAGAATTGATAGATGACGATGATGAATATGCTGTTAGGAATGATCACTGTGAAGGAATATGCGAAAATGCATAATGTAAGACCCTAACGGAAAAGTTATGCACTATATTAGAATTTTGTGTTTCTTATTTGTTAATTTTTTATTGATTTCATTACAGTTGACTCACTTGGTTCACTCTGGTTTACTAACAGGACATGGAGGATGATGATAGAAATATGGACAATTTTGATGAAGATCAAGGGCACGATGAACCTTATAGAAAAAGGGGTAGAGGCACCATGAGAATGCCAAAGCTAGCAGTACGTCACAGGAAAATTCAGAGGAAGCATGTGGATTTTGATGATAATATGAATCCAGTTGGTCCAGAAGCAGATAGGTTCATAAGGTACATAGGCCTTCTGGGTCAAAGCAAAGTGAGCATTCTGTATTCTAGCTGGAAAGAAGTACCCCCTAAAACAAAGGATGCAATTTGGCAAGATATGTTGTTATGTAACTTCATAAACTTCTTATACTTTTTAATAATATTTCTTACTGTTAAATATTCTAATTTCATTCATTACCAATGAACTTCACAGCAAACCTATGATATCCCTCCCACAGAGGAGATGAGAAGACGATGGCTAGACCAAGTACATGAGCGATGGAAAGATTTTAAGACAATTCTCACTCGTACTTACATTCGAGGGCCTAAACAGGATGAAAATCCATGTGATATTTACTTATTTCTTAATGAAGACACTTGGAGAAAATTTGTGGCTTCACGTCTAGCTCCTGAATTTCAGGTAAACTTATTCTACTTAGTGAATATGACCATATAAATTAGTTTATTTCATTGAACTAACTTCATTTTTGTTTCTTTTCTATAGAAATTAAGTGCTCAAAATAAAGAAAAACAAGCTAAAAATCTGTACCAGCATTACATGTCTCGTGACAGTTACAAAAAGGCACAACAGGAGATTATGGAAACTGATTTGCAAAAAAATGCAAGAAGCTGCAAAGTTAGACCCTAGCATTGTTGTTCAAGCCCCGTCTCCGCCTTCTCGACATAGAACGTGGAAGCATGCAAGGATGAAGAAAGGTGAATTTATCAATCAGACTGTTGCTGACATTGCTCAAAAAATTGTAAGTACTTGAATTAAAACAATCTAAATTAAATTAGTGTTCACATTCTGTTGACTTATCATTTATTGCTTGTACGTTATAGGATGAGCTTGAGGAGTAGAGCAGTCAAGATTCTTTTACTCCAACTGGAAAGATGGATATCTTGGCAGCTGCAATTGGGAAGTTAGACCATCCTAGTCGAGTGAGAGGATTATTAAAGATAGTTGGTTTAACCTAATATTTTGGTTCCGGTTCACAAAGCTCTACAGGCAGAAGTGTCCCAAGTACTGACCTGATGGACAAAATTCGAGCATAAGTTCGTGAAGAGATTATGACAAGTGATAAGGTTCATCAATTCTTCAAAAATGAGTTTATGTCCGACATTCGGGAGGAGATAAGGTCTTTAGTTTCAAGCATGCAAATTGGGCAATTTCAACCACAAGAACGTACACCTCAGGTATATAATTAATTACAACATAATTAATTTGTTTTGAATTTTGTTAACATTGTTTCCATTTAATTCCATTCTTTCATTTGTATCATGGTCTCAGAATTCTCCAGCCTATGGCAGCACAAAAGGGAGTTTCAATCCACAAGTGCAGTCAGTTCTGTTTGACCCTAGTCCCCCACTAAATAATGGAGAACCATGTGTTCTCTATTTAGATGACCCAAATATGCGTGTTGTTGCTAATGCCATTAGATACACAAACGGGTCTAAAATTCATAATCAAAAAATCCCAACGGACTCGATCAAAGTGAAGGTTACGGCTGTTCGAGAGGAGGAAGTTCATGTAGATTTGCCATTTCCCAGTGACGAGGTTGGCAAGCTAGGCGAAGCAAAAGGCCATTTTATTTTATGGCCTAAAAGACTCATTGATGTCATATCTCCGATGTGTTGGAAATTGTGCCCTAGGGGCCAATCATTGTGTTATGAACATTGTTGATTTATGAATTTTTTAATTATGTTATCATATTATTTGCATGTTTACTGTGATGACTATCCTTGGATAACTCATGATTTATCCTAAATGTCCCTGGTCGGTCATCTATGTGGGAGCAGAGATGAAATAAGACCAGTATGACTTTGAAGATATATAGAGATATAAATCAAAGTCATAGGCACATGTAAGAGTACAAGGTGTTGGACCGACCCGCTATGAGAGAGCTGCATGGGTTAAGTCATAAGCTTTTCTCATATACAAACCATGTCACTGTGCCCTTTGACCTGAGATCATCATGGATTCCTACATGAGAAATGCTTAGCTTTGACCTAGTCAAAAGTCACTTTTGACTGAGTGATCATAAAGACTATGTTCAGGCTTAGTGGTTTTTCATGCGGAGGAATGTGAATGGTCAAGATGGAATTTGTCCCTCACATTCGTAGAGAGATATTACTGGGCCTCTCGATAAGTGAGTCTAAGAAATGTATGGCCATACTATAATGGAAAGGTAGTTCCGTTTCTATACTTAGACTACTCAGGGATCGAGAAAGTAACGGTCATGAATAGGAGGATGACGTTCTCCATGCCTCATCCATGACCAAAATGTCGTGTGACAAAAGGGATGTGATATGGTTGTATGAAAGGTTACATCGTTCAACGATCCTCATATGATTTGGGTAGTCGTGATGTCTTGCTAGAGACCGCTTATGACTTGTGAGTCATTATAGTTAATGGCCCACTACGAACTTCATATGGGCCTACAGGGTCGCACACAAAATAGCCTAACACGAGCTTTGATGTCCAGATTCACTGAATCTAAGATATGTCCAGATTCAATGAATAATATAGGGTGGACGTGTATATATATATAAATTCATATATATATACATGTTATATAAATATAAGAGATATTAATTATTAGATTTAATTTATAAGGATAAATTAGATCTATATCACTTTTAAATTTGAAATTTAAATGGATATGATATCTTAGATTTAATTTATTAGGATAAATTAAATCTATATATCAATTTTAAATTGATAAGAAATATATATCTCTTAGATTTAATTTATTAGATAAATTAAATCTATATCAATTTTAAATTGATAAGATATAATATAATATCTCAAATTTGATTTATAAAAATAAATCAAATATAATTCCGTCATATCTTTATTTTGAATTAAATAAATAGGTGAATTAAATTTGTGGGACGGATTTAATATAAACCATATTTATTTAATTGTTTTTTTATCTGATTACGCAATACTTGATATTGTATTAATTTCAGAATTAATTTACGATTAATTTCGAAATCAAATATCCTTCATAATACTTATAGCATCCTATGTATTTGATATTAGGAGCTAGGGTTTTGGGTGTGAGAGTGTAAAAGCTTGCAAATAAGAGACGGCCAGTAAATAGAGAAGGGAGGACGGATTCTTCGAAAATAAACCCTAGAAGGACAAGAGACAGTAGCACGTTGTTCGTGTTCGTTGTTCGTGTGGATACCGATAGAGAAGCCGATCTAAGTTGTCGACTTCGAGCGATAAAAGAGGCGAGTAGAGGCATCCTAAACGGCAAAATCCCCAAGCCACCAAGAAATCAAACATCGAAGGTAATACTTCTTACTACTTGACTTAAACACAATCGGTAGATCCGGGCAAGGGATTGAAAATTTTAAAGTTATTTTCCGTTGCGCGTCTTTTAATTCCCTTCACAATGGTACAAAACGCAAGCATTTTCTATTTTCTCTTTCATATACTATTTATGTTACTTATTTTTATTCTATTTTTCTATTAGGACATTGAAGATGCTACTAAATTTCCCTGTTTGGCACAACTGTATGGCATTTATGAATTAGTTAACAAAGTCAATATACAAATGCCTAGTGGGATTGTGGGAGAGAAAATCACATATCATTTTGGTTTGGACCAGAGGGATCTCAAGGACTTTCTATCCCTGGATCAGCTAGATATTGCATGGATTCAACTGGCAATAATGTGATTTTATTTTATGATTTATATTTTCTAATTGCTCATTTTTACTTATATGTATGAAATAATTTTTGTTTTGTATCAAATATATGATAGCTACTTTCACAACTTGTGCGCTTCTACGGGAAAGGGACATTTGTATGGATTCATGTGTCCAGCCGCTTTGCAACCTTTGAAGAATAACATTGATAGCTAGATGAGATATGTGGATAATACCATTGCAGACACTCGCTTACCTTGTTATTTTGCTCCAATTATCGAAAAGTAAGTAGCTTATATCTTTATTTGCATATTTATATTTATTTAATTTTCGAAGAACCTTCACTGATTTTCCTTCTTTTTATGTTTCAGTGGACATTGGTCGTTGTGCATTCCTTGTCCCCGAGATAACGTCATTTACTGGTTTGATTCATTGGGTCGTCCCCTAAGCAAGGAAATGAAACAGATCTTCGACATGTAAGTTTTGTGGTCAAATATATTGTTTTCTTACTTCATTAAGTTGTTCGAATCTCTAGTCATTTCTATTTCGTCATAGGGCTTTTAAAACATATTATATACGGGGAGGGAAACATGAGGGAAAAAATGGCAAGACTGTTTGGCACAAACCAAAAGTAAGAATATTTTCAATTCTTTAATATCATCAACTACATATATACATATTCATATTCACTTTGATTTCACAGTGTCATCGACAACCAGGAAGTGTAGAGTACGGATATTATATTATCCGTTTCATATATGAAATTATCGAGTCTGAATGTATTCAAAATTTTGAGATGGTAATAATTCATTTAATTATGATTATTTGCTTTTTCTATTGAATTGTTTTTCTTTAATTCTCTTATTTAGATGAATTCAATCTTCTTATTTATATAACTTGCAGATCTTTGATGATGACAACTGTTATGATAATGAAGAGATTGATGCTATCCAAGATCGTTTGGCAGGACAATTTCTTCAAGAGTTTTACACTCAAAATGATACATGAGGTTACTGGCTTGGATGGTATTGAAGTTTCTAGGTCCATTTTGATTGTTAAAACATGTTAGAATGTTACTAGGATTGTGCATGTGTTCTTAGAATGGATCTGAATCTATTGAAATATTATGTAATGATGTGGATTATGGAATTGCATCTGAATTGTTGGATTGTGGATTATGGAATAGATCTGCATCTGAATTATTGAATTATTATGTAATGATGATGACAACTGTTACAATGTCACAAGGGCTTATAAGTGAATTATTGGATTGTGGATTATGGAATAGGTCTGAATCTGTTGAATTTGGCTGTACTTTATTTTTTGAAAAATTTTCAGGATTTTCTATAAAAAAAGTCGGGAAATTTCACTTTTGTGCGCAATTTTTTTTTTGATATAAACATTTTCGTCTGTTCAACTGGAACAGACGAAAATAGAGTATTATATTCATCTGTTCCAGATCACAAGTCATATTCGTCTATTTAACTGAACAGATGGTCCTTATATTATATTCATCTGTTTGGCAAGAGACTAATATTCACTTGCTATCTACGTCTCTTTCATCTACGTCCCCCTCAAAACAAACGAAAAAGGACCATCAGAACAGACGTAAATGAACTTTTTTGTAGTAATCTTTATCTGTTATGGCTGGTGCTATGATTCTAGAGCTTGGAGGAGTTGTATCTGAAATGATGAGAGGCTAGAATGTTTTTACCTGAAGAGCTTTGATGAAGGCCTGAGCTTGGAACTAAATCTGAGGAGTTTTATTTCATCTTTTCCATTACTTTAATAGCATTTCAGTTATTCTTGGTTAGAATTTTTGTTTTGTTGTTAGAGCTGAACCTCAATGTTATAATCTTATTATTTTGGATTGGATTCTAAGAGTTTACGCTTTGGTATTTGTATTGTAATAAGAATGCTATATTTAGTCATGTGAATATTGGTAGATGTTCAATCTGAATTCGGTTTTGATTAAATGTGGTGTCTTGCTAGATTGATTGGTTATTGTGTTCAAGCTGTTAATACCATTGCATTAATCTTACCAAGTATGCATTTATGAGGGTAGTTAGTTTTGTTGTGAGTCTTTGGATTAAAGGTTTTATTAACATACTAATTTACCTAAGTTTGGAAGGTTTTCTAAACTAGTTAAGATTGGTTTTTAAGTAAACTCCCATTATAATTTGAAGTGATGAAGGCTTAATCTATTCTCCAAGGGGCATTCTTATCCATTAAGTTCACAAACTATCTATTTAATTGCATTTTGTCATTACTTTTGCAATTCATTTTAAAAAGACCAAAAAAGACTTTACCTCTTCACATTTTGATTTTATTGCAACTTAACTTCAATTTTACAAACCCCCCAATTTTACCCTTTTCGCATGGTTTTGTCACTTAAATTACATGGAATCAATTCAGGCTCCTCAAAGTAAACACGACCGGGATTGTACCACCGTAGTGTGTTCCTATTCAGAATTGAATTGTTTTTGAGAGCCCATAATACTAAAGCTTCATCAAATTGGCACCATTATTGAGGAGCCATTGATTTGGTTCCTCGTGTAAGTTGGGTGTTAACTTAAGTGTTGAGCTTGGGTTCAAACTGTGTGACTGAGGTTGTGTAGTAGTTGCATTTGCATTTTAGTTGTCTTAAAGTCTTTAGTATTGAGCATAGTGTTTGTTTCTTTTGCATAGAAAATTTTCTGAAAACTTATAAATATCTTGATTTCCTTCAACTTTTGCATTTGCATTTCTTTTGTTAGTTCGCTAAATTTCTTGCATCAATACTGTTGTTACTGGCTTGGTTACTGCAATTTTGTGATCTTTGTTTGGCATCATTACTTTCGGTGTTGTGAGTTGCTTTGTTTCTACTGTTGCTCTATTCTGAGAGTTGATTCTGCCAAAATTTTAGTTGCAATCAATACCTGTCTTGTCATGATGAACTTTCATTCCTTTTCTGCGTTTGCTTCGATGAAATTTTTCATTGCGACTAACTCAAGTATTGCCGCGACAAAAATCCTTTTTGAGCCAAAATTTTTTCTAAGTCTTGACTCATACATACTCCACATTTCATTTGAGTGTATAGTTATACTCATACATCAATCATTCATATCATATACTCTTGCACTCTCTTCATTCATCCATTTTTATTTGAATTGCTTTGTGTGTAAGGAATTTTTGCATCTCTTAATTGTGCATGTGAAGAAGGATTAAACCTTTAGTGCCTTATCAACCTGAGTTGGAGAGACATTTGAGGAGGTTAAGAAAAGAGCATAGGTTAGCAAACATCAGTGAGGGTATCATTGAAGAGAGTTCCCCCAATTCTAACCCATTCACTAGTAAAGAAGAGGAAACCCTAGTAGAAATGCCTGTAGAGATCCCAACTATGGAAGGTACGAGCGGTAATGGGTTGAACCAAAATGACATTAGGCAAAATAAACCAGCTAAGGGCAATGGTTTGAATGGTAATGGACATAAGGTAGCTAGCAAGAACATAGGATTCAATGGTACTAATGGGCCACCTAGAGGGAGAACCATTAAAGACCTTACTCAATTTGATGCCAATTTTGAGCCTTTGCCTGGTGCTTTACCTATTTTTGAAAATGACTTTGAAATTAAAGGTCAATTAATACACTCACTTCCTAAGTTCAATGGTTTGTCAGGTGAAAATCCATATACTCATTTAAAGTATCTTCATATGTAATGCTTGTTTATGAAGCCAGCCAGAGTGAGGATTAAAGTTGTACTTTGGAAAGTTTTTCATCTATCTCTGGAAGGGAAAGCCAAGGAATGGTACATGAATATGCCATTATATATGGATAACTCGTATGAATCTTGGACTACACTGAGGAGAGCTTTTCTTGACAAATACTTTCCATCTACTAAGATCTCCGCTGCTAGAAAGGAGATATCTGCTACTAAGTAAGAGGAAGGAGAGACTTTCTTCCAATTCTGGAGCTGAGTCCATGATATGCTTACTAAGTGCCCAAACCACGAGATTATTGAGGAGCACCTTGTTCAGTATTTTTATAATAGTTTGTTGCCACACGATACTAAAGTGTTAGATGCTACAGCTAACGAATCAGTTGAGTTAATAGAGCCATAAGTTGCTTGGGCCTTGATCCTCACCTTTGCATTGAACTGCCAACATGTGAGCCCTTGAGATACAAGAGGTTACAAGGGTGACAAATACCCACTTCTTGTCAAATTAGCCTAAGACATGAATTAATTAACTTCTATAATGTAGAGGATCAGGGGCAACCAACCTCATACTTAGACTCTAGCTTTGGTCATTGCTCCTTGTAACATATGTGACTCCCCAATACATAGAACTGAAGATTGTATCAATCTAGCTGAAAATGTATCTGCTATGTATCAATAAAGGCTGAATCAATGCCAAAAACAAGATTTGTATTCTAATACTTACAACCCTGGTTGGAAGGATCACCCTAACTTCAAGTGGGGGGAGGTAATAATCAAGTTCAAGCTAGGAATTATCAAGGAAATAACTACTAAGGTGGTTTCCTCAAATAACTATCAGAGACCTAATCCCTCTATTACTGTAGTTCTGGTTAATCCTCAACAACAACCAAGTGGTGGAAGCAGTGAGTTATAAATTATCATGAAAGGGATTGCGAGCTTGTCTAGTCAAATGTCTAAGAGTGATAGCAAGATAGCTTCCCTAGATAGTAAGATGAGCCAAGTGGAAGGAAAGATAGTGGCTATGGGAAGTTAGTTTGAGAACAATTTTGCCACTGTGTATTCAAAGATTGAGCAGCTTGAAACTAGACACAAGAATCTGAATGGGTTTGTCAATCAAATGTCTAATACCATGAATGATCAACAAGCTAAAGCTAGTGGTATAACGCCTTCGAACACTATCATAAATCCTAAGTCTCTCAATGCTATTGAGCT
The DNA here is from genome assembly GCF_004799145.2 of Neltuma alba. Taxonomy (NCBI): domain Eukaryota; kingdom Viridiplantae; phylum Streptophyta; class Magnoliopsida; order Fabales; family Fabaceae; genus Neltuma; species Neltuma alba. Next base: position 205,707 of record NW_021635350.1, read on the forward strand.
TAGGAGTGGGAAGCGAGTTCAGTTTGCTCAAGAGGAGGGCAACGATGATGAAGTTGAAAGCCCACCTCTTTTGCCTATGAAGCCTTTTGAAAGCTCTAGAGAGACGGCATTGCTCAAGAAAACCAAGGATCCATAAGAAGATGATCAAGAGGGTAGTGACATTAATGAATGCCAAGAGGAGCAACCCAAGGAAGTGTAAAAAAATCAAAGAAAAGTTGCTACAAAGAAAGGAGAAATGAGCAAGAAAGGAGCCTTAATGTTTGACGGTAAGGAGGTAAATTCTAAAGAACTCCTTTTCCAAATGCATATCTTATGTCTAAAAGGACTGTAGCATCTAAAACATTGAAAGAGGTTGTGGATTTCTTTAGCAAACTTGAAGTGAATTTACCTTTCATAGATTTGATTAAGAATTCTCTACCTTTTACTAGATACCTAAAAGAGCTTTGCACTAATAAGAGGAAATTAAACTCAATGGGTTAGTTTAGGTAAGCTCAAATGTATCTGCCTTGTTCAAACCCCAAATCCCGGTCAAATGCCAAGATCCCGGTGCTTTCACTATTCCTTGCACTGTAGGAAAAGTTGCCATAGCGGGAGCCTTACTTGATTTGGGGGCGGCCATAAATGTTATGCCTTTGTTAGTGTATCGAGCTTTAGGAGTCGGTATCCTATAAACCACTATTGTTACACTCTAATTAGCTGATAAAACAACTAGGAAACTTGAGGGGATTCTAAAGGATATCCTAGTCTAGGTCAAGGGTTTACCTTTTCCTGCTGATTTTTATGTGCTTGACATGGCTAATAAGTTGTCTCATGAATCCACACTCATTCTTGATAGACCATTCTTGAGGACTTCAAATATGATGATTCGAATGAAAGATGGTGTTATTACCATAGAGGTAGGAGAGCAAGTTGTTTCTTTCAATATGTATTAGGCAATGAGGCATCCATATAAGGATTATTCTCTTTTGGATTTAAATGTTATTGATGTTGCTGTTGGTGATGTTTATTTCTGAGTTTGAATTAAGTAAGGTTATCTCTGATATCTCTAAATTTTATTCATGTGAGTCCTTCTTAATGAGGACGACGGCCCTACTTCATTTTCTTCTCTTTATTCTTTTCCTTTAGCATGCTCATGTGGTAGCAACGAGACATGTCTTAATTGTACAATAGTTAATTGTACACGACCAGCCCCACATCCACTTTTATTGTCGTCTGGTGAATCTGAATCTTATATTAGCATCATACCTCCAATTATTAGTGACAATTCTCTTGGAGAGGAACTTTTTGTTAGTGTTGTATAAGATTTAGATATGGAAGAGAGGTAGAGCATTGCAATTTCTGAAGATGAAGCTTACTGTCTTTCTTATTCGCCATGATGGGACGAAGATTTAGCTGCAACGAACGGTTCTATCCTGAGAGGTGTTAGCTCTTTTCTTTCAACTCACCGCAACAAAATGTATTCATCGCCGCAGTAAACATCTCACAATGCTACAAGTCCAGAGTGCTCATCCACTGTTGCTGTTCCACCTTCTCACCTGCTGCATAGGAGTCTTGGTTTAAGGGCTATAGATATTCCTACTTCACCTTATGAACCAATTTCTTACACCATCTCTTCTCATACTTTGAAATATCTATTTGATAGTGCCTTAACTTGTTGTTTAAGTGATGCAGATATGGTATCTAAGGCCATTGCTAACAATGATCAACTGCTATTTGATTCAAACCCTGGAGAAATGAAGGGACTAGTAGTGGTGATTGAGCTCAAATTATTTATATTATTTGATGGCATTTTCTAGGTTTTTGTTACACTTTTTAGCTCATTTAATGATATGTGTGCTTAATTTGTTCTGAGTTTGTGTTGTTTGAGGGCAAAATTGCCATATTTATTCATTAATTGCATTCAATTGATTTTTAGGACAATCGATACCTTAAACCATTCTTTTTATTTTAGGACACTCAAGAAGGAGAGCCAAGAGTGAAGACTATAGAAGTACAGCACACAAGATGCAACAACATCTCTGCCAGGTTTTGCTACGATGAAGCAAGAATTATCCACCTAAAGATTCCTCTGGGAAGGTTGGCCGCGGCCATGAAGTGACTTCGCCACGGCGAAGACACATCATCAAGTAGAAGAACTCTCAGCCATGGTTCGTTGTGGCGAACTCCTGAATCAGCAACCCAGATCCGAACCATTTTTAGAAATTTTACCTACCCACTCACACAAACCAACCCAATACACCTCATTACCGGTTTAGAAACCCTATTTCGGTGTAAGTGACATCATTCACTCATACCACAACCTCCATTTCCGTTCTCTCTCATCTAATTAACAAGAGAATAAACAAGTTGCGTGTGGTGCATTAGCATCCATTTAGCATGATTAATATGGTATTGTTTGCTACTGAGATTCTCCCGAATCTCACCCCCTCCCTAACTAACCATTTAGGTCAGTCATCAATGGGCAATAATGGCATGAGAAGCAAGGAGAAGAAAGTGGAGAATTATTGATGTTAATGAATGATATTATTATTCAATGTGTAATTTTCCTATTATGTAATTTATGTTATGGATGCCTGATGATGCTTTTTGTCGTTAAAGCACTCAATTAAACTAGGTCCCAATTAATTTGTAGTTTAGGGTCGACCTAGGTCATTACTTCCAAGGAGCAAGTTATGGGTTTCTTTAGGTAAAAATCCAGGTGATAAAAAAAATGCAATAAATTGGACCTAAACTAAAATGCAAAATTCTAATTCTAAATGCAAGATGCAAATGCCCTAAAATCTATATGAAAATTAAATTAAACTAAATAAATGCAATGCAATTTTTGGGGGGTTTTTTTGAAGGAAAATAAAAAATGAATAAAGAAAATTAATCAAAAAGCAAAGAAAATTAAGAAGTGAAAATTGAGAAGTTTCTCTTCGGTGAGGTAGAGGGGACAACTTAGGATTCACATGAATTCAACCTTCATAACCTTAATCAGTTAATTAGACTAAAGGAAAGTGATAAGAGAGTGGAATTAATAAACTTAATCACCTATTTGAAACAAAGGGAACCCTCAATTTCAAAACCCTTAAACTATTAGAGAACTCATAATAGTATAAGGTTGGTTAATTAAGCTCATTAAAACCAATGAAAAATAACTCAATTAATTCTGGAAATTATGTTTGAAATTATCCAATTAAACAATTAGACAATTAACCAACTTAATTAAACAATTAAGAGGTAAAAGAACCCAAATTTTGCAATTCAAACCACATTGATAATTATACTCATAATGAAAACTCAATTATAAATTCAATTAACAATGCAAAGGTCCTAAACATAAATTCCAACAAGTGTCTCAACACAAATAAAATCCAAATATCAATCCAATCCAAGCATAAAGATGACAATCTAGAACTAAATTGTCTCAACAAAAATACAACTTAGAATTATTTAAAACTAAATAATCTCAAGTCCTTGAATTAAAAAGATAAATGGAGTATCACTCCCTTGTGGTCTTCAAGTGCTAGCCCAAGGCTCAAGTTTTCTCCATGCTCCTCCCAAGTTGCCTCCCAAAGACGCTTAAGCTTCCATCAAAACAATCTTCCCTCCAAGCTTGTTGACGCGGAGCACGGCCATGTGAAGCATGAAGTTAAGTGACTATGGAATGGAATTGATTGAATGGATGACTAGATGGCTTTCTTATACGTGGAGTAAGATAGGAGAGGATGTGAATTGATGACTGAAGCGTGATGTCCAGCGGTTGAATGGAGAAGGAGAAAAGTCTCGTGTTCAATTGTGCCTCAATGAATGGAGATGGAAGTGGTGTCCCTCTAGGCGTCGAATTGTCCTCTCAAATAAGGAAATTATTCTAATGGGAGAAAAGGAAATTTTTCTGAATCCAAAACTCAAGCCCATTAGTAATTAATTGACCCACTTGATATTAGCCATTAGATTGTGCTTAGATTCCAAGAAACAATCTTGCACCATTGGATTTCCTATGTGCCCCTTTCTTGACCTACAAGAATTTGAGTGCATCCATTAATGTAGATTATATCCAAATATAATTAAAAATTAAATATTAAATCTGCACAAGAATTAGGCAAGAAAGTGCAAAACTTTCTAAAAATAATCTTTCTAAAAATATGAGACTTGTTTTCAAAGAAATAGGAAAAATTAATTCCAAGTCAAAAATAGGAAAGCACAAAATATTTATATTTTTAATCCAAAATCTCAATTTTTATGCAAAATCCAAAAATCAACCAATTAATTCAATAATGCATAAAAAGTCTAATTAAGCTCAAAATTATCATTTAAATCCTGAATTAATGTGGGATAAAATATATAAAAATTGGGCTTTATCAATGCCTATGATGCCATGTAATTAATTATAATATTTATGGCATGAATGAAAGTGTATGAGCATGAATGGAAAAGAGTAAGCTCATGTTATGTATGCCAAAGAAATAAAAAGAATTAAAGTAAAGAGATGTTAAGGGATAAAATATAGGTCCTGGAGCAGTGAGTTTGTAGCTCCAGTTTGACCTATCAAACGAATGATTTAAGTCACAATATTTGGCAGACTTATAGTACACATCCCAAGCTTTAAAATGAGAGGTAAATCACCTCAATTAGATGTGTACACAAGAAAATACGAATTTCTAAAATTGAGGCACAGAATCTGGAAGTTCCAGATTTTACCAAATGAACAGTAATATTTATTGATTAGACTATACGAATTGGGCAAGGATAAGTCTAATTGGATATTTTTTCCTTAAAGAGCATCAAAATAGCTTTCTGTATAATTTTAGAACACCTCAATACGATTTATATGAAATTAGTTATGAATTTTTGAAGTTAGACCTGTAATTTGGAAATTAAACAGTAAATAGTAACCTGAGTAATTATGTTGAAATTTTAAATCCGCGGGCTTGTGGCATAATCTGCTTGAACCATAACGCTTATGAATGTGTACTTTGAGGAGTTAAAGGTAGGGCGTTTCAAGGTGGGCCAGTAAAATCTTGCATCTAAAACATTCCGAGCTGTTTTTCCAGCACTAAAGTGCCCCCACATAAGGTATCATGACAAGCTTCCAGAATAGCTCGAGCCTCTACTTCCAGAATGCATCATCTAATCACTTGGTCAGAACATAATCTCCATAAGTGCGGTGGATCCCAAATATAATTGCTTTGCTCCTAAGCTTTTGAGCCTGACAGGTGGTCAAGTGAGAAGGGATTAGACTAGTCGTAATATAGTTAACTAAGTGAGCAAATCATGGTTGAGAAACAGACACTGCACATAGAGATTGGTCAGGGAATGAATCATAGATAATATCAGAATTGAGTACTCCCTTGGTTTCTAAAGGTAGCTTGCTCAGATGGTCTGCCACATGGTTAACATTTCCAGCTCTATCTTTTACTTCCACATCAAATTCTTGAAGCAATAACATCCACCTCAAAAGGTATTTCACTGCTACGTGATCTGTAAACATAGTTACTTTGAAATTTATTAGGTATGGTCTAAACTTATCAAGTGCAAAAACAATTGCAAACAATTCCTTCTCAGTAGTAGTATAGTTTTTCTGAGCTGCATCTACAATTTTAGAGGCATAAGCAATCACTTTAGAAATAGAATTCTCCCTTTGACCCAACATTGCCCCTACATTCAAGTTTGAAGTATTACAAGAAATTTCGAAAGGCATTAATCATGGACAGATTTTCTTATTATTGTTATGAGTAGGAAAATCAAATGTAGAAGAGTTTTAATGTCATAAATGGATTTTCAATGCATTAAGGGATTTAAAAGTGGTCCATTAAAATCCTAAACGGAAAAATCTTTTAATGCATTGAAACATTTGAATTGCTAAATGAAAATCTTCTATAATTGTCTAATGCTTTGAAAGGTTTGAAATCTGGGTGCTTTAAACATTTTTTAATGTATTAAATGATGGCTATGAATTTCAAAACGGAGTAACGCCTTGAAAGGTTTGAAGTTCTGGTGCGTTCAGACTTTTTTAATATATTAAATAATGATTATGAAATACAAAACGGAATGCTTTACTTCTTTGCCTCTAACTATCCATGCAATTAAATCATTTAATGTTCAACATTCAAAACTGAAATTTTATTATCATTAAGAGGCAAGCAATGTTCAGATCGTAGTTGCCTATAAAAGAGTGTTTTAGTCTAAGGTTCAGAACACACAGCTCTAGAGTTTTCGAGCACTTATTTTCCTCCTTGTGTGTTCTCTTGCCTGCTGAGTTTACTACTATCTTCTGCTATTCTGCTCACCCTGTTTTACAGGAAGGATGCGTTTAATCCTAGGGAGTGCCACATCCTCATTTGCAGGTGGTTGCTGAATAGCTCTTAAGGACAGCGTCCTTAGGACGTGACTCGGATTAACTATTTATTTTGCAGGTGTTGCCGCCAACATTATTTTCACACTCTCTCTTTGTTTTGTTTTAAAAAGTTGGTTAAAATTAGCTAAAAACAATAACAAAATGTAGAAAAATGTAACTTAGTTGTCAAAAGTCCTTCCTTATGAAGAGTGTGAGTAGAAGAGAGAGAGGAAAAAACAAAAGAAATAAAAGAAAACAAGTAAAAAGAATAAGAAGCGTATAATTAATTAGAGGTAAACATAAAATAAAAATTAAATGATAAGACAAATTCAATTCTTTTCCCCAACTAGACAAATGTGGTGCCTTTTTCTCCTTGTAGGGATCAAATTGGGTTGAATGAAATCTTCAGCACGAAGCTGTAAGGAGCTATACCTAGAGAAGTCAATGGAGCTTTCTCTTTGGATACATATATATGTCAGGATATATGGATCTTTTATTGTGAAAAATTATTTGACCCAGCGAGTAGAATCCATAATGTTAACATATATAATTGACTGCCTGTTCCGGGCATGCGCAGAAAACGATTTGGCATACAGATGTGAATTCTGCAATTACCAAAGGAAGAGAGCCTATATAAGAAGGGGAATCCATCTTGACGCAGTTATTTTACAGCTGTAGAATGATCAGGATGGCTGGATTACTACAATCAGGCCAGGGAGAGAGGATATGTCGCTATCAGTAATAGCTGAAACTAGAAATTTCTTCCCCCAGATTTCATTAGATTTAAAATTTTAATAAATTACATTAATTAATGTGGCTTAAGATTCAAGTCCTATAAGAGTATGATTTTTTTTATTTATTCAAATAGGATTTAAATTAGAGATGCAGAATTTAGAAAAATAAGATAAAAAATTTGGAATCAATTATTTATTTCTCCATTTAAGTCTTCGATTAACATATAATTTAATTATGATGCTTCCAATTTATTTAATTTAATATATTCAAATCCTAATTAAGATATTTAAATTAAAAATTAATTATTAATTTCTTCATTTGAGCCTCCAATTGAAATCCCATTTAATTCAATATATTCAAATTTCAATTAAGATGTTATTCAAATATCATTAATTGAATATATTTAGATCTTATAATTGTTGGAAATTGTGCCCTAGGGGCCAATCATTCTGTTTTGAACATTGTTAATTTATGAATTTATTAATTAAGTTATCATATTATTTGCATGTTTACTGTGATGACTATCCTTGGATAACTCATGGTTTATCCTAAATGTCCCTGGTCGGTCATCTATGTGGGAGCAAAGATGAAATAAGACCAGTATGACTTTAAAGATATATAGAGATATAAATTAAAGTCATAGGCACATGTAAGAGTACAAGGTGTTGGACCGACCCGCTATGAGAGAGCTGCATGGGTTAAGTCATAAGCTTCTCTCATATACAAACCACGTCACTATGCCCTTTGACCTGAGATCATCATGGATTCCTACATGAGAAACGCTTAGCTTTGACCTAGTCAAAAGTCACTTTTGACCGAGTGATCATAAAGACTATGTTCAGGCTTAGTGGTTTTTCATGCGGAGGAATGTGAATAGTCAAGATGGAATTTGTCCCTCACATTCGTAGAGAGACATTACTGGGCCCCTCGATGAGTGAGTCTGAGAAATGTATGGCCATACTATAATGGAAAGGTAGTTCCGTTTCTATACTCAGACTACTTAGGGATCGAGAAAGTAACGGTCATGAATAGGAGGATGACGTTCTCCATGCCTCATCCATGACCAAAATGTCGTGTGACAAAAGGGACGTAATATGATTGTATGAAAGGTTGCATCGTTCAATGATCCTCATATGTTTTGGGTAGTCGTGATGTCTTGCTAGAGACCGCTTACGACTTGTGAGTCATTATAGTTAATGGCCCACTCTTAAACCCTAGCTCCTCATATCAAATATATAGCATCCTATATATTTGATATGAGGAGCTAGGGTTTAAGAGTGAGAGAATTGACAGATAAGAGACGGCCTAAGAGAGGAGAGAGGACGGATTTCGAAAACCCTAGACGGATATAGGCGCTAGCACGCCGTTCGAGGTTGAGGGCTACTCGTGTGGATACCGGTAGAGGAAGCCGACCGGAGTTGTCGACTTCGAACGACAAAGGAGGCGAGCAGAAGCATCCTGAACGGCCGAATCATCGAGTCACCAGGAAATCGAACGCCTGAAGGTAATGCTTCTTACTACCTGACTTAAACGCGATCGGTAGATCCGGGAAAGGGATTGAAAGTTTTAAAATTTTATGTCGTTTTCCGCTGCGCGTCGTCTTTCAATTCCCTTTAATAATATCATACCCGACCCATTTTAAATGAATTTCAAGAATATAGTTGATAGTTGATAGCTGATAGCTGATAATAGTGGATTGGTTGATTGATTGATTTTTGGTTTTCCCTAATTATATTGAGATTATCAGTGTGATCGCGAGGGGTTGTGATATTCACCATTCTTTTAGGAATTTGATTGATGACATTAGATTAGTTATTCATAGAAACTGACAGGTTAGTTTTTCACATACTAATAAGGAATATGTTAGCACAGCTAACTACTTAATTAGTTCTTTTGTATTTTTGATCACCCTCTATCAAGATGTCCTGAGATGGATTTTAATGAAGAATTCTGATTCTTCTAGTTTGGTTTGAGTTTACCTAATACAGTTTTTAATTAAAAAGAGAAACTTATGTTTTAAACTAGAGCGAATATTTTATATAGGGCATTACATTACTGTCTCCGATTTCATTTAAAAAAAATTCTTATATACAAAAGCTGAGGATATGAGGGAATATTAATTTTTTTAAAAAACCATACGTCAGAAAAATACAGGAGGTGCCGGTATTGTGTGATGGGTGAGCTTAGTCGTTACACGTAATAATTATGATTATGATATGATTCTTTTTTTTTTGTCCACCAATTATGATATGATTCTTGGCCATGTAATTATGGTCACAATTATGACACAAATAAATGGACCGAACCGGATTCGACATGGAGCATTCCCGGTCTAGGTTCATCCATAAATGGCTCGTGCTCTTCTGGCGTTGCCCGTTCGTGCTCTTCTTTGTGCGCCTCGTCTTTCCGTTTCTACTTCACTCCATTAGCATCGTTCTCTCGCTCAAATGGCTCTCGAAGTCGCTGTGAAGGCCGCCGTTGGTGCCCCTGATATTCTCGGAGACTGTATTCCCTTCCTCCTCCTCGATCTCTGTCCTTTTTTCTTTTACCTTCGACCATGTTTTCGGGTTTTAGCCATTTGTTTGTTTATGTCGCGTTCGATTTGTTTTCAGGTCCGTTCTCTCAAAGGGTGCTGTTAACTTTGGAGGAGAAGCATATTCCCTACAAGACTCACCTTATCAATATCAGTGATAAACCCAACTGGTTGGTATTCTCGGAAGAGGGTTATTATTCTGAAGATCACCCATGTTTCTGGGTGATATCTGACGTGGGTTTGTTTGATCTGGTGTTGTTGGTAGGTTTTTGGACGTGAATCCTGAAGGGAAGGTGCCGGTTCTTAAGATTGATGACAAATGGGTGTCTGATTCTGACGTTATTGTGGGGATTCTCGAGGGAAAATATCCAGAACCTTCGCTTGCCACTCCTTCTGAATTCGCCTCTGTGTATGCTTGCTTTTTTGTCTTAAATTTTTTCCTTTCATTTGTTCACTTTGGTTTATAAAGTTCTCAATAGTTTATTTAAAGTGTTAAAGACTGCGGCATAGTCGGGCTTCCTAACAAAAATTATATGATAGGTGGATCTGAAACTGGAAGCTACGGTTTTCTACTTTTGCAGATATTGACTTTTTGTAACATTTTTCTCACATAAATATAGTGACAGTTAAATAGTAAACATTATCGTACTGTTCAGATTTAATTATTATAGAATCGACACAAACAAATTATTTTCATTCCAAATATTGATGAAAACATAAATTGTGCTGATACCCGCCTGGTGGTTATGGGTGCCAGAACAGGCGTATGGGATGCCTGCGAGCGTATAATGTGGGTTTTTCTTTTTCTTTTCGTGTTAATGTTTAGGAGCATCTACGAATAGGCTGAACACCCTATAGTGGGTTGTTTCTACAAAATATTACTTCTTGCTAAAGAATTTTGTTTTGTGCTCCATTCATGTTGATCATAAAGATTTTCCATCTCATCGTCGATTTATGCTGTGGATGGGAGAGATGGATTGGTTATCTTCCACTTTTTATTAAGATATAATTTGATGAAGAGAGTTGTTCTTACTTCTTACTACAGAATTTGATCTTATGTAATGCTGTCGTTTGCAGGGGATCAAAGATATTTGGATCTTTTGTGAGTTTCCTCAAGAGCAAGGATCCAAATGATGGAACAGAGCAGGCATTACTTAATGAATTGAAGGCTTTGAATGACCATCTGCAGGCACATGTATGCATGCGGATTCGTCGTGAAAAACTTCCTCTACATTCTTTGTTGTGTATTTTCAATCTCTACTAATGTGATGGAGAATTTATAGGGCCCATATGTTGCTGGGGATAAGGTCACTGCTGTTGATTTGAGTTTGGCACCAAAACTTTACCATCTTACTGTTGCACTTCGCCACTTTAAGAACTGGACTATCCCTGAAAATTTGACCCATGTCCATAACTACACAAAGGTACCAATTTGATTTTCTTCAGTGCTCTGCATGCCTTGTTATGGGATTATTCATTTATTTCTTCTTCCTTGTAGTTACCTTGATAGGACGTACTTAGTTAGGAGCTTCTAGCGGAATTTTCTGCTCTGGAAAAGCGTTCTGCTTACTCTTCGCATCATAATGGATAGATTTTCTCTTGATTCAAACCTCAAATGATTTTTTCTCTACATTGTAATGGTTTACATTATTTTTTTTATACTTGCTGATAGTGAGTATACTTGCTTTATTTGTCCTCTTCAATTAGAATATTTGTCAAAGTACATCGTAAGACTATTTACATGGAATGTGAACCTCGAGAAAAGATTATTTGATTCGTGATTCTGTTTTATGGTAAAAATCTTCGAATAAAATGTGTGCTGATGGATATTTGGAGAAAAAGATGGCTAACAGGTTCATAACAAAGCTGAAAGTGTGGGTCTTCTGGTTAGGCAACAAAGAAAATATCAGAAAACTACTTTATCTGTCATTATTCAAACACGCCTGATTAAACTGAAGTATTTATTTGAGTAGATTTTTTCCCCCTTGTTCTTGCTGGTTTGAATAGAGAAGATATATAAGAAATGCATGGCTGATTCAAACTCGATCCTTTTTGAATATGGAGAGTGATAAAAGATTGTAATGATTGAAGTGTTCACACCTCATCTTTATACCCGTCATTTTTTCTCTTTCTAAATGTATTGTATGCATTTGCATTCGGATTGTGGCTGATGAATGATTGTGTCATGTTATGATCTGATTTTGCAGTTGTTGTTTGCCCGGGAATCATTTCAGAAAACCAAGGCTGCCGAGCAATATGTCATTGCAGGATGGGCACCGAAGGTCAATGCATGAATCAGCACTAAAATATGAGGCTTAATAATATCAGATATGTGAAGTGTTTGTGCGTGTGGCAGAACTCTTTTTAAGAAATAGGAGGGATAGCTCTTGTGTGTTATGTGTTATGCTTTAGTGGATTGTTGCTCCTATCTATTATTAATAATAATATATATATATGTGTGTGTGTGTGTGTGGCTTGTTCTCTGTTTATTTGTGATGTCACTGTTCGTAGATTGTCATCCATTTACATCTGTCCAGAGTTACAAAATATTTAAAGGAAAACATGAGGAAATGTAAGGTATTAAAAAGTGGACAAATCATTGAACCAGTTGAGCCGATTGGTAGTGATTTAAAGGGTAGTGTTTCAAAACGGGGTTGAACTGGGGTTATCGTTAAAGTAAATTCTTCAAATTCTAAAGGTAAGACGTATTTTATAGTAATATGTAGTGTAATTTATATTACAAAATGAGTTTTATGTTTAAGATTGGAGGAATATTATTATCTTATTAAAATGTATACAAATATTTATGTCTACCTACAAAAATATTTAAATAATGGTAAATTATGATATCAAGTAAATGGAATGTACTATATCTGTTGCCCTTCGTTCTTGAGTGCAATATGCGGAAAATTGCAACTTAATACTTTAAAAAAAAGTAAAATGGGCAAACGTGAATGCCTTTTCAAATTTCACTCTTCACATCCTACTCTCTTCTCAAAGGGGGTAGTGTGTGCTATACTGCTAGCGCTCTTCAACTTCAAGACTTCACATTCTCTCTGGGTCTTCTCATTTTTCAAGTCTTCTCCACCCCACATGAACATTCAAAGCTGTCTTTTCTTTTTTTCCGGACCTGGAAACACTCAAAGCTGTTTGAAATGTTGACGTTGTGCGTGGGTCAAACCTTGGAAGCACTAGAAGATATTTGTTGCTAAAAGTTTATGCTTCTTATTACTAGTTGAGCTTTCTTTCTAAAATGGCCAATTTTTTTCCTCAACTCGGGTGACTGCTCAACTCTGTGTCATCCAAATTTGTCCAGGATCACACCGAGTCATAATAGATTAGTTTTGTGCCAATTTATAGTCTCCGGCAGATCAGCTAAGTGGTTAGGTTGTCAGTTTTTAGGCTAAGCCGGCTTGTTCAGTCTAAGTTTATGAACATCGAGTAAAGATTAAATTGATGTAGAAGAGTTTAAAGGCATGTGAGCTGTGCATAGTTGATGTCTTAGCTCTTTCATCTTTTAAGAAGAAAGTGGCACTTTACGTCTAACTTCTTCTTGTGTGTTAATCTTAAACTTTAAGAATAAACAAGTTTCCATCAAAAGCAAGCAAAAGCGCACACAGTTTGATCGACTACACTTCAATTTTTGATTTTTATCATTTTCAATCCTAATTGGTGGTTTATCATCCTGATTTATTTATTATTTTCAAATTAGTAACAAAACAGTGCTTTTAATTTCTACATAGGTATCTTGAATTATGAAAGGAAATTAAAATTAAAATGATTAGAATTTAGCATTACATACTCAGGGGTCTTGTTTATCAAATGAGCAACATTTGATTTGACCATGATCTCTTACAAAGCACATGTCTAACATTGGGTAAACTAGAGGCAGGGGGAGGATGATTAATAAAGAAGGGAAGGCAAGAACCACCTAAACCTATTGAACCTGCCTAGTTTGAATTGGTTGAACCTTTTCCCCATCTTTTCCATGTCCGATTAGTTTTCAATTGTCTCATGATACTTATTCAATTAGACATATGGTGATTGGTTTTTAAATTGAATTTGCTTATCTAATATTGGTTATACTGACTCCATACCTAAATAGAGTTATACAGAAGGTTTGATTCTTAATATAAAAATCAAATCAACTTTATCTTTCAAATTTATAATTTTTGTTTAAAAAGTATTCTTATTGATTGCATGTAGTAAGAAGGTGTTCATCAAGGGGCAGCCATAATGCCCATAATTAGAAATGACATTTTAGAGAAACTAACAAATATTTGTTACAAATAACTAATATAACTAATTTTCTTAATATTTGCAAATTAACTATCTAGTTTTATTAAACACCAGCAGTAGTATAACATTAGTCATGTTGAGATTATTGGAATACATGTATGAGTGACAGTTAAGTCTTTAGTTTATATAAACGGTGGAGGTTTATTCAGTAAATGCATGTTTAGTTTCACGCCATGCCCTTAGTTTTTATGCACAGACCATCGCTTAAACCATTTTTCCAGTTTGTGTCATCGACATCATTATACAATGCAATTCTTCATCTACATCTTTCTTCACTTTCTTATATCATTTTCTTTCCTCAAATGTCAAGCAGTTTAAAACTAGTTTACGTGACTTCATAAGTTTATATAAATTTTGCATGAAAATTCTCTATTTATGAAAAAGGAAATATTACCTTTGGTCCTTAGTACAGGAGTTAGCTGGAGGTTAGATTTGGTTTTAAATAAAAGACTCCAATCATTTTTGTCTTCTGTTTTTCCCAAAATATTCCTATTGATTGTGAGATTTCTCATTAAAAGGTATCAATGCACTTGATTAAAGAGAATGATATGTGAATCAGCTTAACAAATTTTTTTAACATCATCAAATTAGTTATCTAGTTCTAATATTAAAACCAGAAGGAGACAGTATGACTTTATAAAAGCCACTTTCTCATTTACCCAACCCAATCCAACACAAATACAAGTATGTTTCCCTTTATATTTGTCTATTTTAAAGGTTTAACTCGGGCAAATCAAGATTATTTTAAACCTCATTTCAAGGATTAAATTAGGTAGATTTAAAGGACCTTTGCTGCATCTTGCCTTGCAACTAAAAGAGGGTTCCATATGTGATATGTCTGTCACATAGCAGTTATATACAACCTAAGATTAAAGGTTTAAAACATTGAACTTAAATATGATGTTTGTCTTTTCTTTGTTTTGGTAGGACAGTAAGGTAGAATGACACATAATAACCCTAGATCTTAAATCACACAAATCGTTGAGAGAAAACAAGGATGCCAAGACGCTCTTCTGACTAGTGGTGGTGTCATGAACATAGAAGAGTTTGGCCGAGAAGGGGACTCCATGAGAAGCCCAAAGCAGAATCGCGTGAGAAGGAGCAAGATATCAGTGTGCAAGGGAATTGGATGATGACAACACAATATAAGGACAAAGTTTGTTAAAAAAGGGTGTGGAAGATGTGAATATTCTCTCTGGACTCTCCCTCTGAGTTTTCCTTTCCTCGTCCTGGACTTCTTTCTTTTATGCTTTGTCAGACACTTCTATTATCGTTTTCATCAAATTTATGACCGAGCATGGTCATTTTCTGAGTATTTTTAGCTGTAATCACTGTGTATTTGAGCATATCATACACACACAGACATCTCCATATTTCAGTCCATTCGATTATTGCATTTTGGTAATGTGGTTGGTTAATATAAGATCATAACTTTTGGTGCTTTCATTGAGAGCCTCATGTTCACGGAAAGGACTACCCACAGAGGGTTCTGTTCTGTAGGAGGCTGAGTAAGTGTTATTGATTGGAGTTGCCTGGGACGTTGGGTCTTCAGGGGTTTCATTGTTGTGAGTCCCACATTAAGAAGCTTAAAAAATATTTTGAGATTTATAAGTTCAAGAGACTCTTCTTTCTAATATGCTAGTCTTTTGGATTTGGCTTAGAGTCACCATGGTTTCCATACGATGGGGGGAAAGAAAAGAGATAGGTTTCGATTCCCCATATGATAGCTGATACACAACTGATGGTTTTCGGGCGTACCTGAAGTATAAGATAGTCTCAGATAGCCACGCGTAGGTCCAGTTACTGTAGGAACTCGGATCTTGAAGACACAACAAATGCACAGAGAAGAAGAGGTTCAGAGAGTGGGGGGGTCTGGAGGAACCAACTGCTTGTGGAGAAAAACGCATACCCACAAAATGATCCCCCTTGGATCAGTTACGTAACTCCACACGTTTGAAATTAATAAACCGCCTCCTTAGTCCAACCGTTCCCCCCATTTTGCATGTCATATAAAAAGGCTAAAACTACAGTTAGGGACCCATATGTTTTGTAATTTATACCAGGACCCCAAATGATACTGGGCTTGGGTCCAATCCACCAAGGGTGGACTGGCCCATTTTCTTACATCTCCCACTCACACTTGGTGGATTAGATGTCGTGGGTCTAGTCTCTTCACCTTCCCTCAATTTCATACTTAGTGCTTTGCTGTGACCGCGTGGGCATGACGTCTTCGCTTGGGTCTTTGTACTAGAAATCCCTTTTCAAGGATCAGCACAAGTCACCCTCTCCTTTGTGTAGCTTGAATTTTAAAATTATGCCTTAGATGTCCTAGATTTACTTATATACACTTTTTCATGGTAAATCTAATCCCTCTCGAGTCAATAGTTGACTCAGATTACCTTTCTCTTATGTCTAGTATCCACACTTACGACCACAAAATGTCATAAGGGACATGTCATAGACACTAGCATAGGTGTGTATATCACAGTCAATCTTCCTTTCGCCCAAACATCACTTTGAAATGAATCAGTCGCTTTCTTAGCATACTACCTTAGATCGCATCAATCATGACCATAGGACATATGCTAAAGTAGCAGTCACTGAAACATATCTTCATGATATTGTCAAAGTCAAAGGACACCAATAGGAGGATAATTCCTCCCTGGGACTCACACAGCAATGAAGCAGGGATCTTTCACTTGCTTCCCTTTTGCGGTTCTCTCAGCACATGTGGTATGAAACACATGCTACGGTGTTACTCTTTTACTATAAGAGCGTATGTCGATTTAGATTTATTATTAACACCGTACAGACTTAGGTCCAGACACACTCAGTATCTAAACCCAAATTCTTCAACTCTGCTCATTGTTATGACGTCGACGTTGAAGAGCTTGTTGTCTGGCTACAGGTATTATGGAAGTGAGATTCCAAACTTCGATCCAACTTTATCAACGTGGATCTCATCTTGACTTGCTACACTTTAGTCAAGGCGACATAAAGTTTGTGTTTCTTCTTTACCATATCAGCATTCATTGCTGCTTTACTGGTGAACACAAATGTCTCATCTTTGTTCACTCCACCTGAGTGTCAAAGGTGGTTGCCCGTGTGAGAGAGCCAACCTTTTTAACCTGTACGACATACTAGACATTGTATACTTTCAGACAGACACATAAAGTGATAACGAAATATAATTTCATTAATGAAGCATTCATATTACACTTTACGTATGCCAAGGGCTTGTACATGTTCTTTAAAAACTCTTTTGCCTATTGGCTTTGTCAGAGGATCTGCTACCATACATTTGGTTGAAATGTATTGTACAGTAACAATCTTTTGTGCTATGTAATCTCTAACAAAATTATACTTGATGTCAATATGCTTGGTTTTGTTGTGATACTTGGGATCTTTAGTATAGGCTATGGCTGCAGTATTATCACAATATACCATCACCGGATTGGTACTCTCGTTTCCAAATCCTAGGTGTTCTATAAATCTCTTCAGCCATAAAGCCTCTTGCACTGCTGCAGTGCATGCCACAAACTCAGCTTCCATTGAATGTAAGGCAATGCACGTTTGCTTCTTGCTACTCCAACATATGGCGCCATTGTTGAGCAAGAAGGTATAACCTGAAGTTGACCTTCGTTCTTCTTCATCTCCGCCTACATCAGCATCGAAGTACCCAACAAGATGCAGGTCATCTCCTTCGTAGCACAGTGCATAATTGGAAGTTCCCTTTAAGTACCTCAAGATCCTCTTCACTGCTTTCCAATGCTTTTCACCGGGGTTAGACTGGAATCTGCTCACCAGTCCCACTGCATAACAGATGTCTGGTCTTGTACACATCATTGCGTACATCAGACTACCAACAGCACTGGCATATGGAACTCTTTCCATCTTCTTTTTATCAGATTCGGTTTTGGGACACATGTCAGAACTCAAAGCCACTCCAGTAGCAACAGGGGTACTCATGGGATTGCAGTCTTTCATGTTAAATCGCTCAAGAATCTTGTTGACATAATTTTCTTGTGAAAGAGAGAGGATTCGTTTTGAACGATTTCTTTGGATTTTAACTCCAAGTATGTATTCTGCTTCACCCATATCTTTCATTTCAAAATTCGAT
Source organism: Neltuma alba (assembly GCF_004799145.2). Classification (NCBI taxonomy): domain Eukaryota; kingdom Viridiplantae; phylum Streptophyta; class Magnoliopsida; order Fabales; family Fabaceae; genus Neltuma; species Neltuma alba. Next base: position 223,713 of record NW_021635350.1, read on the forward strand.
GAAAGCCATTCTTTAATAGCCACTACCGAATCTAGACTATTTCCGGCTAATAGTATATCATCTACATATAAGGATAATATGACAAAATTACCCTCAAACCGCTTAATGTAGACGCAGTGGTCTTCCTCTATCATTTGGAAGTCATATGAGGTTATTGCTTTGTGAAACCTCAAATACCACTGTCTGGATGATTGTTTCAATCCATAAATGGATCTTTTGAGTTTACAAACCTTATTTTCCTTTCCATTTTCAATGAAACCTAATGGTTGTTCCATATAGATTTCTTCATCCAGATCACCATTCAGAAATGCGGTTTTTACATCCATCTGATGTAATTCTAAATCTAAACTGTTTACTATTGCCAGAATAAGTCTAATAGAATTGAAACGCACAACAGGTGAGAATGTATCTTCATAATCAATTCCTTCCTGTTGCGTGTACCCCTTTGCCACTAATCGAGCCTTGTATTTGTCAATTGATCCATCCACTTTTCTTTTAATTTTGAGAACCCACTTGTTCCCAATGGCTTTACGCCCTTTTGGAAGATCAACTAACACCCAAACTTGGTTCTTTTTCATTGAGTCCATTTCTTCTTCCATAGCTTTCATCCATTCATCTTTCGCAGGACCTGATAAGGCTTCTCGTACAGAATGGGGCTCATCATCCCCTTCTGGAGTAACTAAGAGAGATTCGCCTTCTATTTGAAAGCGTCTTTTGGGAACACTTTCCCTGTTACTCCTTCTGACGGGAGCTATTTGCTTTTCTTTCTTTCTTTGTTCAGGTCTTGGTGTTGACCTTTCTTGGCTCCCACTCAGATTGACACACCTAGACGATTCTGGTTTGTCAATTTGTTCTGTACTGTCTTGTTCCTGTGTCTCATAGAGAGAAACGGTACGGTCAACATCTCCTCTATTAGGAAATTTAGTCTCAATGAATATTACATCTCTTGATTCTATTTCAGTCACGGTTCCATCTTCGTTTTCACCTATGAAAACGTATCCCTTTGATTGTTCAGAGTACCTTATGAAGATACATTTCTTTCCTCGGGGACCCAACTTCCCATGCTTATGAGAAGCATCATGGATATACGCCGCTGACCCCCAGGGTCTCAAGATGCTTAGATCTGGTTTGCGTTTTGTCCATAACTCGTAGGGTGTGGAAGCGACTGATTTTGAGGGTACACGGTTAAGTATGAAGGTAGCCGTTAACAAAGCATCACCCCAATAAGAAATTGGCAGGTTTGCTTGAGCCATCATTGACCTAACCATAAAGAGTTCTGTTTCTTCTTTCAGCAACCCCATTTTGTTGTGGAGTGCCAGGGATAGTCAGTTGTCTGATTATCCCTTTTTCTTCACAGAGCTGTTTGAATTGATCAGATAAATATTCACGACCTCGATCAGTTCGTAATGCTTTAATTTTACTGTCCATTTGATTCTCTACCTCATTTATGTATCGTCTAAAGCACTCAAGAGCTTCAGACTTATGCGAGATCAAATAGACATGACCATATCGTGAAAAATCGTCAATAAAGGTAATAAAATACCAAGCTCCGTGTCTTGCCCTCACACTCATTGGACCGCAAATATCAGAATGGATTAACTGCAATGGAGTTTCAGCCCTTTTTCCCTTACCGAAAGGCTTTCTTGTTGCCTTACCAGCTAGACAATTCTCACATAATGACATTTCCATATTGGGAATGGCACCCAACAATCCTTCTTTTGCTAGTTTAATCATTCTATTTTGATTAATGTGTCCTAGTCTAGCATGCCAGGTGTTTATGTCAATGTTATTCGAAGAAACAGCAAAGCATTCATTACTATTGAAATCACCAACAATATCTAAAACAAAGAACTTCTTAAACAGGAAAGCTGAACCATAAAGAACAGAGTTGCTAAAAATGTCTGCAACTTTACTATGAAAGTTTACATTAAACCCAAATTCTAACAGACACAATACAGAAACCAAGTTCCGCCGGATGTCAGGAGCATAAAGTACATCATGGAGTATCAAGGTCTTCCCACCACGCAAAGTAAATTTGCAGGTGCCCAAACCTTTAACCTCGATCCTCGCGTTGTTCCCAATGTAAAGCCACTTGCTTTGATACGGCAACCGACGGTACTCGATCCCTGGTCACGTGGTCTGTGGAGCCTGAGTCTATAATCCAAGAAGAAGAAACAGGTTCTGCTAGAAAAACAGTACTAGAAACATATGAAACATGTGAATTCACATAATCCACTAATACCTTTTCGCTCTCAGCCTGTTTTGAACAGTCACGTGCGAAATGGCCCATTCTCTGGCAGGCGAAGCATTTGACCTTCTTCAGGTCTAGCTTCTTCTTCCCACCTTTCTTTCCCTTCTTCTTGAATTGCTTCTTTCCTTTTTTGGATTGAGGACCACCCTTCTTCCCTTTCTTTTGAAACTTCTTGCCCTTCTTGGAATCGGGCCTTGATTGGGAAGTACCGGCATCCTCGGTGTAATAAGCTTGTCCAGAGGTCTTGTAAGCCTCTAAACGTTCATCCTCCAGCTCCAAGTGTTTGGCTACATCGTTAAAAGTAACGATGTTTTCATTATGGGTCAGGTTGACTTTCATGTGTTCCCAGCTAGCAGGAAGCGATCTGATAACAGCCTGTACTTGCTGTTCATCAGACAGGACATGGCCTGCTTCCTTAAGTTCTCTGATCATGTTGGCCATCTCTCTCAAATGTTGTTTCATTGGATTGTTTGGCTTGAGCTTATAGGTGTCGAACTTAATCGTCAACCTTCTAAGTTTAGTGGTAGAAGTACCACCAAACTTGTCCTTTAACGCTATCCACATAGCCTGTGCAGTTTTGTGCCTCTCAAACTCGCACATAATGTCATCAGCCATGGCACTCAGAAGCGTAATTCTTGCTATGCTGTTTTTCTTCTTCCACACTAGGTAAGCCTCTTGGTCTCTCCTATGTTGGGCTGTATTCCCAGCTTCAGGTTCGACCATTGCAGTGGTTAAAGGTTCAACCGCATCTTGTTCCTCCAAGATGTATTGAACCTTTCGGTGCCATATGTCCCAGTTATCCCCGTTGAGCTTTTCTCCCTTATTAAGCTTGGCAATTATGTTCTTGGTTGCCATTTTCAGTTCTGAAGCAAATTTATCCCATATTATTCTACGTTCTCTCTAAAAGAGACGTACCATAGAACATCTTAGTTATATATAGCACAGCGAAGTGTACAATGTCTTGTACTTATATCATCCTTGATCAGAAAGTAATGTTGCTGCAAGATCCATGATCAAGAGCATACGTTTGTACCTCCCATCACACAGATACAAGCAACAAACATTATTTCCTATCAAGGATTTTATATAAGCACTTCAAAGAAAAATTATTACTCTTAGAAGTCTTATCTTCTAAAAGCTCCCACTTATAAAAAGCATACACATACTATTCACAAGATAATCATATAACAACAATTCAAGTAATTTCATTAAATGAAACAACATATTTAGTCTGTTTACAATGCATGAAACCATAAAAAAAATTTAATACAACAAATATTAATAAAGCATATGTAAATATTACATTATTTGATATGCACATAAAGGTAATCAAGCATTGCTTTCCTTAGGCTCCTGAGTTTGCGTTTTTTGTTCATAAAGGAGGATACTAGCTCTATGGCCCAAATCCAGTAAGATTTTCTTATGGGTTTGCCTTTAGGTCCGCCTCTAACCCTTATTGCTCTTATGTACTCCATTATGATTTTAAGGTAGAATTCTGTATTCTTCTTATCGGTCATGTATTGGATGTAATTGGCGAGCACGCCATTGATTCCTTTTATATTTGTCAGTTTTGCTGCATCTCTCTCAGCTATACTCATAGCTAATGCGGGGGTCAAAGGTTGGTTCACCTCTTCTCCTTCCTCAACTTCAATTTCATTAGGGAGATCCAGTGAATCTTTATAGACTAATTGAGGTTCGATAGGGAGGGGTTCAGTGGGGAACATTGTTTCCGACTCAGGTCCGGAATCCACTAACTCCTCTGGGTCTTCTTGAGGAACCTCTTCAGGGTCCTCCTCAGGATCCTCATCCTCAGGTTCATATTCTGGAATTCCATCACCTAGGAATGAGTATTCCAATGAACCATGATCGGTATTTTCAGTGCTACTAGAAGCCTCTTGCTCCATTTTCACCTAGAACAAATAATATAAATTATTTTGAATATTCTGGAATTTTTTTCCACATAAAAACACCAGAAAACGCACTAAAATACTCATAAATGGATCCTAAATTGCCTCCAAAACTATCAAATTATATATTAAAATGAGGATCATAATTTTAGGGATTTTTAGAGACAAACCACACCCCAATTGGACCATTCACGCGCCTACACGCGCCCCTAGAAGGAAGAATTAGCAAAAAAATGAAAAAAAATCTTCTCCCACTCTCGCTGTCGGCGCGTGTACGTAACGCGCCGCCACAAAGCCGACCGCCGAGGACATGCGCCGTGCCGGCGGCCTCCACGCGCCACCACCTTTCAGGTGGTGGTGTCCACGTGTCGAAGAGGTGTGCCACGTGGCGGCACGCGCCACGTGGCAATTCTGGCAAACCACCTTTTTTTTTTTAAAATTGTTATATATATTTTTATTCTTTTTCGGGTTGGGCTTGGTCCGGTCCTATCCGGATCCGAACCAAGCCAGCCCAACCAACGCATCCGCCCAGCCTCTTTTTTTTTTTTGTACGACGTCAAAACGATGTCGTTTGGGGGGGCTGGAGGTTGTCTTCAACCTCCAGCTGGGTCCGTCCGACCCGATACTGTTCACGGGTCGGGTCCGACGGACCCGAACACTTTTTCAGGCGTAACTTCACCGTCCGACGTCCGTTTTCGACGAAACCGGTGCCATTTTTCTCGTTTTTGCGAGCCCTACGCAAGGGGACTAAATTTGAAGCCTAAATCTGTGGTTTTTTAATGACCCATTCACAGTTTCGGTCCTTTGTTTCCATCTTGGTGCGTTCTAAGCATTTCCCTCGTGTTCTGTCTGTTCTAGGACTCTTGTACTCACTTATATATGTAATCTAGCATACATATGTTTACAAAAAATAGTGAACGAACACACATATGAAAAGAAAATGCAGACTGAAGGAAAAAAAACGGGACTGGAGTAAACGAACCGATACGCTGAAGTATAATAAACAGAATCTACACAAATCAGAGTGGCGCAGCGGAAGCGTGGTGGGCCATAACCCACAGGTCCCAGGATCACAACCTGGCTCTGATACCAATGATGGTTTTCGGGCGTACCTGAAGTATAAGATAGTCTCAGATAGCCACGCGGAGGTCCGGTTACTGTAGGAACTCGGATCTTGAAGACACAACAAATGCACAGAGAAGAAGAGGTTCAGAGAGTGGGGGGGTCTGGAGGAACCAACTGCTTGTGGAGAAAAATGCATACCCACAAAATGATCCCCCTTGGATCAGTTACGTAACTCCACACATTTGAAATTAATAAACCGCCTCCTTAGTCCAACCGTTCCCCCCATTTTGCATGTCATATAAAAAGGCTAAAACTGCAGTTAGGGACCTATATGTTTTGTAATTTATACCAGGACCCCAAATGATACTGGGCTTGGGTCCAATCCACCAAGGGTGGACTAGCCCATTTTCTTACAACAACAAATCCTAATATGATACTTAGACTTGATTTGGATGGAGTGAAAAATGTGAGGAAAAATAAGAAAAGAGGATATTATTATTTTTGGGAGCTTTCCCTCTTAGTATTTCCTTTTTTAATTTTCCTTCCTATCCAAAGAAGGGTAAGAGAAAATTCTCTTTTTGTAAGCACAAGCCAGCGTTGGATTATGTATCAAGGAATCTCTTGACTTCGGATCTCTCCTTAATTTGCAGCATGATAGAGTCCCCTGTGGTGCTATCATTCATCAACTACTTATTTTGCATCTGATTCCCCAGCACTATGTATTCTTCTCCATTCTCTGGTGGAGGTTTTCAGAACTGATGCTTTGGTGCTGCATTTTCAGTGACCATGACGACCCCCACGGCTCGATGACTGATAATTGAATTTAAAATGGAAAAATAATTGAATACCCGAACCATTCCCGATTTGCTTGGCTTGCAATATTCTCACCTGAAGAAAAAGACAATCTCAGTTAAGAATATCTTTTTTATTTTTTATTTTTTATCTTATGATGGAATAAGATGCAAAATAAAATTAAGAAAAAAATTAATCTTTTAGTCTCTATAGTCTTCACTTGTTAAATTTTTATAGTTTTAACTTAGTTATAACTCAATCCTTGAATTTCAACTTGATTCAATTCAGTTTCTATAATACAACAATTTAAAAATTAATCTTTTATTTTTAAAAAGGCTAAAATACGCAAACCCCTCATGAACTTTGGGACAATTACACATTACATCCTTAACCTTTAAAAGTTTAAATTAAGGACCTTGATGCTTCATGCTTTGACTATCTACCAAGACTACCATTAAAGTTACCATTAAAATTTACATTTTTTTTGAAATGTCACAATTTTTATATTTTTTTTAATTATATACCATTTCCTTTAAAAAGATAATATTTGGCATTTCACATGCAATTTTAATCATTTTCTATTTTTTAATTAAAAAAAACATAGTCAAATAAATATTTTAATTTTTTAAGTATCTTATATTTTAAAGTATTTTATTTGGTCAAATATTAAATATTATTTTTTAAATAAAATGGTATATAATCAAAACATCTAAAAATATGACATGACAAAAAGCATTAAGTTTAATGACAATTTTAACAAGAAGAGAGTTGATAGCCAAAGTATGAAACATCAGCATGCTTAATTTAAACTTTTAAAGGTTAGGGAGTTAATGTGCAACCAATCCAAAATTTAGGAAAGGTTTTTGTATTTTAGGTTTTAAAAGATAATATTTAAAAAGTTAATCTTTTTCGTCTCTTAAAATTAGTCGCATGTTCTATCATAACCGTTGCTTTTTCTATCATGTTAGCTCTACTAAAATTGCTAGGGCATGAACAACACAATTTTAGGGCCTATACTCTTCAAGCCTAGATGTTGACTTCCATGCTCTTCTATTACATTTCTATCATCTACTCTTAATGGTTTCTCTTTAGCTTATCTTTTTTAATTTTTGGAAGAATTTCAATAAACCCCCACTATCATATCCTGTTAATCTTAACCTAGTAAATAAGAAATTTAGAACTAATTAAAGGCCAGGCAGTGTAGTACAGATAGAGAGGGAACAACTTTTGAAGTGAAACCAGGGTAGGGATTGGACTATCATTTTAAAAAATTTCGGCTAAGGAATTGTAGTGTTGGAAACTATGTCCGAAATTTCTAAAAAATTTAGGAATTCATGAAAAATAGAATATAGTGTCTAGAATAGTATTGAGACCAAAATGGTGAAAACACGATAAAAATAATTTATTACAAAATTTTCTGTAATTATTGATTTTTTGGCTAATTAAAGGAACATTAGCCAAAATGAATTATTTTAAATATACAGAGACTTTAACCATTCAGACAAAAATAAAAAAAATTTAGTTGAGAGTTTCTAACAGATTGTAAAATTGTTTCCAACCTTTAGAAGAGCAGAGATTAGCTTTGAAAATATTTAAAGCTAAATTATATCGGTAAAAGACTGATTTTGAAAAAATTTGAATGGAAGAAGTTATAGGTTGAATTTTGACTTGAGAAAAACTGAACAACTTCTCATTAATAAGAAGTTAGTGGCATAGAGAAATAAATTTTTTGAGCTACTAAATTGGACAAAATTCAGAAAAAGTTTAATCTATACAGTGACATTATATAATGAAATAACTTAAAGTTTGGTGGGACAATTTTTCCTCCTATTTTTCTACCATTTTTGAAGAAGAGGACATGGATGGAATTGTGCCATTTGTTAAGGGGCATAATGGGGAGAAGTTAAATCATAATAAAACAATCTTTTAAAATAACATGGGTAATAGGTGGCATGAAATGTGGCATGATCATGGAAGGCAAGACAAGATCAAAGATAAAGTATGCAAGAGAATTATAACATTTCACCAAGGGCAAAATAGAAAATCCTAGGGTAAAAGTTTGCCTATAAATACCCCCTAAGTGTGAAATTCAGTCAAAATTGGAAAAAAAGAGGGGAGGGAAGGTTTTGCTATTGAGTTGAAGGGAAAGGAAGAGAAAAAGGAAGAGAAAGAGAAAGAAGGAAATCAAGCTAACTTTAAGCAATCATCTAAGGCAAGTTGAGGATTCTTTTAAGAATTTAATTATCTTGATTAGTGGTTGTTTTGGATTTGATTTAGTTGGAGAAAAATGGCTAAAACCCTATAGTACCATGGTGCCCAAAATGCCGTATGACTTGCTATGAGTGATTAAAAAAAGGCATAGGGATTAGAGGATAGAAAGTAGTTGGAAAATTGTGTTGTAACTTGGTTTATGAAAAAATTTCAACTTAAAACCCTATAGTATATGTTTTGGCCAAACTTGGTTCATGAGGATAGGATTTGATTCAAGCTGATTTGATGCTTCTATTGAGTTTAGAAGATGAAATTATGTAGGATCATGTTAAGAAAATGTGTCTGGAAGTATTAAAATTGGAAATGGAGTTTTTGGATCATAAGACCCTATGCCTTGGCCAATCTTAAATCTAAGGGAATGAGTTGGATTTTGATGAATTTAAGTTCAAATATGGATTTTACATTAAAAACCATTAGGAAAAACATACGGAAGTTATGTTAAGAAAGATGATACAAAAACCCTAAAATCAAGGATAAAGGGTTATGGTTTTAGGTTAGGTTTTTAATGAAGTTGTTTGAGATGAAACCTAGAATGCTTTATTGTGTAATTGATAGACATTGATCTTGGACAAGAGAAGGCTCATGAACAAAAGAAAAAAAGAGAAAAGCAAGGGAAAAGCAAGGGTTTGAGTGTTGTATCAAAAACTAACAATTTTAGTCTTAACTTGCATTGGTTGTTTTGCTGCATGTTTTATGTCATGATATGGTTGAGCTAGCTATGATATGATGTGTTTAACAACTTGTATTTATATCTTGACAGTATGTATAGTTGAATTGCTTGATGGTATGTTTATGTGCTCCCTTTCCATGGCATGATATTGTATGAAAATGCATGAAAATGTTGATTTACATATAGCATTATATGACCTTGCATTGTGAAACATCCTTTTATTTATCCCTTTTAGCATGCTTTTAGAAGCGTTATGATTTAAGCTGATCACGAAATAAGCCTATAGATTGAAAATTTGAAATTTGTTTTCTTGGGTTACTGTTCATTAGTAAATTTCAGATTTTTGGTCTAATTTTAATGATTCATAAATAATTATAGAGAGTTCGTATTGAAATTATTCAAATCTCTATTTAAAGCTCTTTCAATAATCTAAAGAGGAAAAATACAAGCCTAAGCTTAACCTTTCTTATTTCACACAATTAATTTGTTGAAGTCTATTATTTAGTTGGTAAAAACTATACTTTCCAGTTTCTCTGTTCTAACTTTGAGTAATCATATCTCTTACCACACATGTTTATTTTAAGTGATCTACCACTTCATTTAAAATTTAGGATGTTTACATTAAGCTTACCAAATTTCATGGGAAGATTCAACTGTTTGCCGTACTTCTACCCTATCACAAATTCATGGCTCTTTTGGGGATAATTTATCCTCTTTACTTGCATTAATAATACATAAATATTTATTTATTTATTGCATGCAATCATTCTAACACTGCATAATTCATTCTCATACATTAACATGTTTCATTATTTATGCCATCATCATTATTTAACTTTACATAATATCATGAGTACTATCTTTATTTACATTGATATAGAAATTACATAATGTAATATAATACATTTTCTCAATTCTTTTCTCCTTTTCTTTGCTTGCACTTCATTCATCTTTTTATTTGCTCATTAACATCTATTAGGTTTGGTTAAAGGAGGATGAGATTTAGGAGAATTTCAGTAGTAAACAATAACTACCCAAACATACATGAGAAGCTTGGTATTCATAACATGCTTGCAACTTAAAATTTTTATAACATAATGACGTGTGTAGAAATCATCATGTATTTATCATAAAAAACATAGGCCTATGAAATAGTTTAAACATAGTCATATTCATAATGCATGAGTTTATAAAATCACATAAACATTCAAACATGTGACACAGCCAAGCACATAAGAGTAGAGTAAAATTTGCTACCTTTATCTTTTTACATTCAATCTTTTCTCTTGCTCCTTTTGCTTCCAACCATCAAGGTTGCTTGATCAACCTTTACCATTCATTTTTTTTGATGTCAAATGGCCCTGATCACATTAACACATAATTGTCATTCATTTATTAGAATCATAGAATCAATGACATTCATACTTTACTCTTTAACATACTCTGGCCTGTAAATTTTGAGCTTTAATTCCAATCTTTTTAAAATTAATTCCACATATTATTTCCACATAAATTTGCATTTAGAATCTATTTCTAAACTCAAATTAAATGAAATCCAACTCCTTCCCCTCCAACTAAACTTGGGCGAATGCATAGGGCTTAGAGCTCAAAATTTCATTTTCAAGTCAGTCCTTCCAAGCCTGCTTTCTCACCTTTACACAATTTTTCATTTTGAACACATTGAAAGCATCAAAGTCATCAAAATCCAATCCTATCAAGAATCCTAGTTCTGGTCAAAATTACATAAAGATTAAGAGAAAGTTGGATTCTTTCCAATTTCATCACAAAATCACTTGATTCGTGTTCTTTTCTAGCTTTTAAACATGATTCTATCATCAACCAATCTAGTTAATGACTTAATCACATTTGGACAACATCTCATATTAGGGTTTCATGCCTCTAAAACTAAATAAAAAACCATAGCCAAGCTTAACAAGACAAAGAGTAACTTAAACTACATCAAAAACTATAACCTTACCTTATCTTGAAGCTTGGATTTGCCTAGGACTTTATGCTCTTCTTCTTTTTCTCCCTTTTTTACTTGATAATTTCGTGCTTCCCTCACTCTTACTCTCTTGGCCATCCACACACACAAATGCGATCGAGAAAGGGGTATTTATAATGCTAGAGTTACTATTTACCTTAGTTAATCTAATTTACATTTACCATAACATGTCATTTGCTTAAACCACCCTCCATAAGATCTTGCCATGTAATTTGCTAGATGTATTGATCATGTTTCCCTTCTTCAAGATCATGCCACATGCTTGCCACTTAATCACACATATGGTGAAACATATTATTTTATTAAATAATCCATTTCTTGCAAACATGCACCTTAACAAATTGTATTATTCCATCCATGTTCTCCTTATCATTTTTGCATTAAAAGGGGGAGGGAGGAAAATAGGGAGAAATTCATGCTCCCTCTCACCCTTGACTATTCCTCCACCTATTTTACAATTTTACACTATATTAGGTACTTTTCTAAGTCCTGACTTACACAGTAACCCAAGGACATGTTCAAAAACTTTTTTTTCAATCACAAATAACTTCACAAGGCATTATGTAACATGTATATGGAAGGAGGGATGTTCTTTCCTTTGTTTTTTCCTTAAAATATTAATAATATTTATTTCGGAGTAAACTTAACCGAATTCTTTCTATCAGTGTATGATTCTGAATGCCTATCTCCTGGTACCAATACTGTCTTTTCATCATGAAAAATTCTTCTAATTTTTTCAAGCCAAAAGTTAACCCACAGACAGTTTATTTAGACTTTTCTTGGATAGCATATAAATAAGCTTTAAATTCTGTTAAAGTCAACCTTTTCTCTTTTTTGATAAAATTATTTTTAAAACTTGTGATAATTTCTCAAGTATTTATTCTCTATTGTCTCTAATTATTTGAGGCTTCCTTATATTTGAAATAATTCAATTTGGCTAATATTCATAATTAGCCAAAACTCTAAGAATTTCATCAATTTGCTCTAAGGGTATTTTCATTATTTTTAACCGCATACATGCCTTAAAAACTCATTTCCCCTTTTTCTCAAATTTTTTAGAATTTTTCTAGAATTTTTAGGTGTACTTCCTATCACTGCTATTTTTGGCCTGAAACTTTTCAATTTTACTATCAGGTCCCTACTCGGGTTTAGCCTCAGGAATAATCTTACTGAGTTTCCCTGGGCAACTTTTAGCCTTTAATCACCACCAATTCCCATACTCGAGCCCTTAAGGCTTTATCGGGATCTCTAACTTACCTATCTCGTGGTTCCAATAAACTTTTACTTTGTAATTTAGTCCATGAAAATCCTCTTATCCTTCCAAGGGACTTCTCGAACTCCTACCAAAAAAGATTTATTAGCCTACCCATTTCAAGCTAGTTTTGGTACTTTTAAGTTGAAAATCTAAGATGTTTTATTTTTCCTCCTCTCAATAAAATTTTGTCCTTAAAATCTTAGGACTAATCATCTTCTCACATCCTTCTTTAAGAGGTCAATCAAGGGGAATGTCCTTACTTGTACTTTACTTTGGTCATTTATTAGAGCCACAAAATCAGTGACATTCGTACTTTGCTCTTTAACATACTTTAGCCTCTTACTTTTAAGCTTTAATTTCAATCTTTCTAAAATTAATTCTACATGTTATTTCCGTATAATTTTGAATGTAAAATCCATTTCCAAGCTCAAATTAAACAAAATCCAACTCTTTTCCCTTCAATTTAACTTCGGTGAACACATAGGGCAAGGGTTCAAAATTCTATTTTCAATTCTAATGCTTACAAACTTGCTTTTTCACCTTTGCCCCACATAATTTTTCATTTTAAACACATTGGAAGCATCAAAATATTCAAAATCCAATCCTATCAACAATCCTAGGTCTCGCCAAATTTACATAAAGGTTAAGAAGAAGTTGGGTTCTTTCCAATTTCATCACAAAACCACTTGATTCTTGTTCTTTTCTAGCTTTTAAACATGATTCTATCATCAAAACAGCATCACATCTTAAGGTTTCATGTTAATTCAATAAAAACCATAGCCAAGCTCAACAAGACAAAGAGCAACTTGAACTATATCAAAAACCATAACTTTACCTTGTCTCGAAGGTTGGATTTGCCTAGGACTTTATGCTTTTCTTTTTTCTCTCTTTTTTACTTGATGATTTCATACTCCCTTTGATCTTACTTTCTTAGCCATCCAAACACACAAATGCGAGTGAGAAAAGGGTATTTATAATGCTAGAGTTATCATCTACCTTGGTTAATTTAATTTACCTTGACCATAACACATATCATTTGCTTAAACCACTCTCAATAAGATCTTGCCATGTAATTTTCTAGGTTTATTGATCATGTTTCCCTTCTTCAAGATCATGTCACATGCATGCTGCCTAATCACACATGTGGTGAAACATAGTATTTTATTTCTTCTAAACGTGCCCCCTAACAAACTGTATTATTTCATCCATATCCTCATCATTATTTTTGCATTAAAATAGGGAGAAATTCATGCTCCCTCTCACCCTTGACTATTCTTCCACCTATTTTACAATTTCACGCCATATCGGGTAGTTTTTCGGGTCCTGACTTAGAACGTAACATTGGGACATGCTCTAGCTCCCTTCACATGTTACACAACATGTATATGAAGGTAGGGATGCTCTTTCCTTTTTTCTTTTATTAAAAATTTAGTAATATTTATTTTGGAGTAAATCTGACTGAATTCTTTCTATCGGTCTATAACTCTAAATATCTGTCGCCAGGTACCAATACTATATCTTTATCATAGAGAATTTCTCTAATTTTTCTCAAGTCAAAAGTCAATCCATAGACGGTTTATTTTGACTTTTTTGGATAATGTATAAATAGGCTTTAAATTCTGTTAAAGTCAACCTCTTTCTTTCTAGGGATGAAATCATTTTTAAAACCTGTAATAATTCCTTAGGTATTTATTCTCCATTATTTCCACTTATCTTAGGCCTCATCGTATTTTAAATAATTTAATTTCAGCTAATATTCATATGTAGCCAATATCTTAGGAATTTCATCAATTTGCTCGAGGTATTTTCGTGATTTTTGCCTCATATAGGCCTTGGAACCTTATTTCTCATTTTTTTTGGACTTTTTTGAAATATCTTTAAGAATTTTCAAGTGCGCTTCCCATTACTGCCTTTTTTTGCCTGAAATTTTCCGAATTCGTCCCTGCTTGGGTTTAGTCTGAGGAATCATCTCACTGAGGTTCCTAATACAATCTTTGGCCCTTAATCATCTCCAATTCTGATACTCGGTCCCTTGAAACTTTATCAGAGTCTCTAACTTGCCTATCTCATAATTCTAAAAAGCTTTTACTTTGCAGTTTGGTCCTTAAAAATCTTCTTACTAAAACATCCTTACTTTTACCCTAAGGATATGTGTTTAGAAGTGAATAGGATATGTAGAAGCTTTACTTAGACCCAAAAATTAAAATTTTCTTTTAAGTCCTCAGGTTAGTGTCCATTGTGCATTTTCTAGATTGCAGGTCCAACTTTGAAAATTCATAACTAATTCTACAAAAATTGTACGGAGGTGCTCCAAATTTTTATTTAAAGCTCTTTTAGTGCTCTTTAAAGAAAAAAAAAATCAAACTAGGCTTATCTCTTGCCAATTCATATAATTTAATCAGTAAAAATTACTATTCATTTGGTGAATTCTGGAACTTCTAGATTTCTTGCCTCAATTTTGGAAATTTGTATGTCTTAGTATACAGGTCCAACTAAGGTAAACTATCTATGAAATTAAAGCATAGGATGTGCACAATAAGCCTGCCAAATTTCATGGATTAACTCATTCATTTGATAGGTCAAATTGGAGCTCAAACCTGAATGCTCTTGGACCTACGTTTTTCTCTTTACTTTTTCTTGCTTTAATTTTTTTTATTGTTTTGGCATGCATAACTGAGCCTTAGTCTTTCCCATTCATTGTCACACATTTCCATTCATGCCATAAATATTCTAATCAATTACATTGCAACATTAGCATGCATAAACATAATTTACATAATAGGAGAATTATAAATTAATCATTAGCCTTAATCATTAACATCAATAGTTCCCCATTTTCTTCTCCTCCCTTCTCACCCTCTCCTTCATGCAACCTTTGCCCATCATTGATTGACCTAAATGGTGGGTTAGTAACGGGTGAGATTTAGGAGAATCTCAATAGCAAACATTATATATTAATCATGCTAGACGGATGCTAATACATGATATGCAAACTTACTTGTTCTCTTGTTAATTAGTGACATATTAGCATGCTTAATGCTACCTACTTAATTGCTATTTACTCATCATAAATAGCAATTATAGTAGCTAGAACATGTCACAAAAACATTCAATCATCAAGTCATATCAATACACAAGCATACACCATCAAGCAATGTTAACAGATAAGTTTACTACCTTGTACCATAAGCTTTTTTCTTTCTTTTCCTTTAACTCCCATGACTTCCCAACCATGAGGGCTTTAGTCAAAATCATCAAAATATTCTCTTGGATGTTCCAAGGTCCTAAACATAGTCATATTGATCATGCAACCCATTAGGACTAAGAAATTATATAAGGTTCAAGACTGGCTCTCTTGAACTTAACCTTTTTTCTAAATTTTTAGGTTAGTGTTCTAGCTTTGTAACAATTATTCTCTTAGGCCAATCCTACACAATTTTACCCAAGAGGCCCAAATATAAGCTTGGATTCATGAAAATCCAACTCCTTCCCTTCCAAACTGTTTTGGCCAAGAGGTATGATTATGAAATCCTAAATTTCTAACTTTAATTCCAATGCTTCCAAAGCTTATTTCTTATGTTTACCTTACACCATTTTTCAATTTAAACCCAAAGGAAGCAATAAAACTCACGAAATCACATCTTAGGGTGAAGTTTTAGACCTGACTGAATAGTACCCTTGGATTCTATATCATACAATTTTTTCCAATTTCAATGCAATACCACTTGAATCAAGCTATAATCAATGACTTTAAACTAGGTTTAACATCAAAATCATCTTCTCTCATTCATAACAAATTTCAGCCAGCATCTCCCCTTAGGGGAGTCAACATTTTTCAACCACAAAACTCAAAAAACCAAAGCATAATACAAGATAGAATATCAAACTAACCTTGTATTTAAGCTTGTGTACCAAAGTAGTGTGCTTCTCCTTGATTGATTTTTAAGAAACCAATTTGCAAGAGTTTCCCCTCTTATTGGCTGAAAGTGAGAATGTGAGGGAGGGGTTGGCTATTTATAAGCCAAGCCTTGTTGTTTGCCATCCAAGTTCACACTAATTATAATGCTTAGTTGCCAAGTTCACACTAATTATAATGCTTAGTTGTCAACTTGTCAAAGCTTCTTGCTAAATTTTTATCTTTAAAATAAATCCAAATTAAATTAAATTTCAAAGTCAAAATGCTCTCTATTCTTGGCTTGACAAGTGGTACCAAAATCCCTTCCATTCATAGCTTGACAGGTGGCACATTTCTAGACAAGTAAAAGACAAGAGTGTACTTTATTGGTCCCTTTTCTCAATTGCGATCTCCTGGAAGACTGAAATATTTGCCACATCATTTTTGTCTTATTCTACTACCTATTCTCTCCTCTTTAATGCCTTCACATGGTGTCATAATTACCCCATATAGTACATTAATGAGCAATAAATGCTTTTGTCTTTTCTTTACATATTTTTCTCTATTTATTTGTTTGTCATTTGTCGGGATTTCTTTATGGCTTTGTGAAACTCTAAAAATTATTTTGTCTACTTAAAAAATTCCTTTTAACTTTTAGAGAAAATCTATAGATTTTTCTCAAGCCATGACTCATCCTATATGCCCCACCTAAAACTCATTCTTTAAAATGCCTTTTAGCAACATAATTGGGCTTTATATTTTAATAAAGCCATTCTACCAGCCTTCTAGGAGTGAGATTAATTTTATAAATTAGTACAATATTTTAACTAATTAACCTCATTTTTGCATATTTTTGAGGTTTATTTATTGCCTAAATAATTGCATCTATCTGAATACTTCAGACTACACTATTTATCGTAAAATTCTATTTAAGTTACTGTAGGGGTATTTTCATCATTTTGAATTTTGAATGAGCCTTCCTACCTCATTTTCCATTTTTTGGAATTTTTCTAAAATTTTTTGTATACTTTTCATAATTACCCCTATTGGCCTGTAACTTTTTGAAATTACGATTTAGCCCCTACTCGGGCTCAACCTCATGAATCATCACTTTGAGGCCTCTACCTCAACCCTAAGCCTAGACTTGGCCTATTTTTCCTTTCTGAGCTCTTGAGACTCTCCTGAAGCCTCTCACTTTACTTACACTTTAACCCTTGAAGCTTTCTTACCTGCAGTTTAGTCCTTATTCCCGTTCTAACTTCCTTTCGCATCTTTAGGACTTTTGCTCAAAGAGGCTTGGTAGCCTACCTTCTTTAGGCTACTTTCTAAGCTTTTAGATCTAAAATTTAGGGTGTGACATTTCTTCTCCTCTCAAAAGATATTTCATCCTCAAAATTTCAAGGTCAAACCTCTACTTATACCCTTACTAAGAGGTCATCTCAGGAGAATGTCCCTTACATTTCTTAACTTTTCTTCCATCCTACTAAACTTTGTGCATTTCTACCAAAAATGGCTTACTTTGTTTTTGCCTCTACATACCTTTACAACACTTCCTAAGGGGTCACCCATTATTAGGCTTCTCTTGCCCGAGCACGTTTAACTGAAAAGTTATTGACAGGAATCTGAGGCATTAGTGCTGATAGGCTCAAACCCTAGTACTTTACTGTCTTAGACCCTTCTTGTTCTATCTTTGTCAAGTCTTTTCTCCTCAGGTTCTTATCTCTCAGCCTTATTCCGTAGGAATCTGTCCATCAATACTCAATCTGTCTCCGTATCGCAAGGGGCTCTTCTTATATCTGAGACTAGCTTGAATGTCTTTTGTTCAGGACTTATGGCTATAACTCTTTTAACTCTGACTTTCCTCTATTAATCAGAAGAGAATTGAGCTCAGCCTAATCAATTATAAGGTTATTTGGAAGAAAGTCATGGGTATTCTCTATATTGGTTTACCACTAAAGGAGGTTTCCCTACCTTGAACTCATCCTTGATACTCATCTTCCCAAAGAGGTACTATACTCTTACTCTTATGGCTTAGCCACTTTTCCTTAGGCTTGGTCTACTACGATCTCGGGAACTACTACGCTCTACTATGAGCCTCTTTAGGGTCCACTATGACCCTGAAATACTATCATCAATATGAGCCATATTAAGATTTTTGAGTGACTCTATACCACAGGACTGAGTAATAAAAGAAGTCACCTCTACTTAGTTGGCAACTTGACTCATAGTTCCCTAAGACGGTTCCAAGAGCCAATATCATTCTCTTAGGCCTTATACTATGCCTCAATCAATTCTCTAGGCCACCTATCTATCTCTTTAGGTGCCTAAGCCAATCTATCTTAAGAGTTCTCTTACTCTTCTAGCTGCTCTTATCATCTCTAGCTAATTCTGAATAGTACAAAGAGAGGACTTATACAACTTCTCTTTCCTCTACTTTACTTCTTAGTAGGAGCATTGCTTTAACATGCATAATGTCTAGCAACATGTTGCAAGGAGGTGTATAACTCTTTGTGAATGCATAGCTCTAACATAGGAGCTAAAGCATTCCTTCCCTTAATATGCATAGCTCTAACACTCGGAGCTTAAGCATATTTTCTATAGCTATAACATAGTACTTGGCATTCTAGTGTAAGGAATGAAAGCTCTTACTGGTTGCTATGTCTGTAGCGTGCCATTCAGACATCTTATCCCTGCAAGAGGGAGCCTCTCATTATGTTTGTAGCTGATTTTGGAAGTTACAAGGAGAGGACTTATGAGATTCTCTTCTTTCTGTTTGCTCTAGTACTCTGCTAAGCTCAGGGAAGTTTAACCCTAGCTTTATTCATGGCCAGTCATGCTTCCATTGAGGTGAAGTCAACTGTGTTTGCCTTGCCCTGGCTGCTCCTCTCTGTTCTCAATAGAGGACACGTTGCTTCCATGAAAGCAATTTCAACTCCCTCTCGACTGCTTCCCTTGCCTGCTCGGGTAGGGTAGCTTGCTTTGTCTAGAGCGATGTCAATTCTGACTTGGAGGACTAGTTCTCCAATTCCTCTAGGAAGACTCATGGCTAAGACCATATCTCTAGTAAAGGGTGCCTCTCAACCTAACCCTAAGTGACTGAGTATCTCTTAACATTATTAGGAATATGCTTATCTTTTTATATTA
Source organism: Neltuma alba (assembly GCF_004799145.2). Classification (NCBI taxonomy): domain Eukaryota; kingdom Viridiplantae; phylum Streptophyta; class Magnoliopsida; order Fabales; family Fabaceae; genus Neltuma; species Neltuma alba. The sequence continues at coordinate 242,968 of NW_021635350.1, forward strand.
GTTCCCCGTATAGCTATCTGTCTCATTCTTATCTCTTTCTCTTCTTCTTGATCCCTAAGAAATTTCACTATGGCTATCTATCTTGAGTTTACTATCTCTAAGTTCCCATTTATCTATTTAGGGACTTGAGATAGCTACTCTATCATAGTGCCCTAGCCTTAACAAAGTTGCATGAGTTTGTCAAGCTTAGGTTGCCACTATATCCTTTTGCTAGTATGCAGACTCAAACCCTTAACTATCCTGTCTAACTCTTAGTCATTACTCTTCCTTTAGAGGGGGAGTCTAATAACTTTAAATGGTGGCTACCTCTCTCTTTCTGTGACTTTTAAGAGTCATAGTCTATTAAGTCTTGTGAGATACCGCCTCAACATCTGAGAGTCACTGTATCTATTCGTCACGAGCAGAATCCTTGTTCCCCGCAATGAAAGTCACAACCTCCTTTGGCAACCACTTCTATGTTTGTTTGTCGCCACCAACTCCTTTGGTTTGCCACGACAAAACACACTTTCTCTTAACCTCTGCTGGTCTTACTTAGCTTTATTTCATCGTAGCATCACCTGTCTCCTGAAGGACTTTGGTGTCCTTGGCCTTATTGCGATCCCCAACCAAATCAACTACTTCATTTCAGCTAACTGAGGAAGGGTCTGGCTTATATCTCTAGGCTATTAGCACTTTTGGTTTCCCCTATCCTTAGGGATCGCTGGCAGAAGGGAAGCCATATCTAAATTTCCTTTAAACCACAACTAACCAAGAATTCAAACTTCATTTCTTAATAATCCTCAATAGTTACTTTCCCTAGAGCATTCACCTCCAATCCATAACCTTAGTTGGACCATGAACAAGCAACCCACTACTGGCTTTGACTTAGACCGGGCTTTACTTAATCCACTGTGTACCTAATATCATGAGCAGAGCATTCTTATCCTGTGCCAGAACTTATGCTCTGATACCAAAATAAAACATCCTTACTTTTACCCCTCAGGATATGCGTTCAAAAGCGGATTGGATATGTAGAAGCTTTACTTAGGCCCAAAAATTAAAATTTTCTTTTAAGTCCTCAGGTTACTGTTTACTATGCATATTTCTAGATTACAAGTTTAACGTTAAAAATTCATAACTAATTCAACAAAAATTGTACGAACGCGCTCCAAATTTATGTTTAAAGCTCTTAGTGCTCTTTAAAGAAAAAAAAATCAAACTGGGCTTATCTCTTCCCAATTCATAGAGTTTAATCCATAAAGATTATAGTTTATTTGGTAAATTCTGGAACTTCCAGATTTCTTGCCTCAACTTTGAAAATTTGTATCTCTTAGTATAAATATCTAACTAAGGTAAACTACCTATGAAATTAAAGCTTAGGATGTGCACAATAAGTTGTCAAATTTCACGGATTAACTCATTCATTTAATAGGTTAAACTAAAGCTCAAAGCTGATTACTCCAGGATGTTTTTCTTTTTTACTTTTTCTTAATTTAATTCTTCTTATTATTTTAGCATACATAACTTAACCTTATTCTTTCCTATTCATTCTCATACATTTTCATTCATGCCATTAACATTCTAATCAATTGCATTGCAACGTTGGCATCCATAAACATAATTTACATAATAGGAGAATTATACATTAATCATTAGCCTCAATCGCTAACATCAATAGTTCTCCATTTTCTTCTCCTTCCTTCTCATGCTCTTCTTCATGCAACCATTGCCCATCATTGATTGACCTAAATGGTGGGTTAGGGAGGGGTGAGATTTAGGGGAGTCTTAGTAGCAAACACTACATATTAATCTTGCTAGATGGATGCTAATGCATGATATGCAAATTTGCGTATTCTCTTGTTAATTAGTGATATATTAGCATGCTTAATGCTACCTACTTAATGCATGGCCATAGAGACATAAACTACTCATCATAAATAGCAATTATATAGCCAAAACATGCCACAATAACATTCAATCACCATGTATATATCAATACACAAGCATACACCATCAAGCAATGTTAATAGGTAAGTTTACTACCTTGTACCATAAGCTTTCCTCTTGCTTTTCCTTTAACTCCCTTGACTTCCCAACTATGAGGGCTTTCAGTCAACATCATTAAAACATCCTCTGAGATCTTCTAAGGTCCTAAGCATAGCCATATTGATCATACAACCCTTTAGGACTAAAAGATTATATAAGGTTCAAGACTAGCTCTCTTGAACTTAACCTTTTCTCTAAATTTTTAGGTTAGTGTTCTAGCTTTGTAACAATTGTTCTTTTAGGCTAATCCTATAAATTTTACCCAAGAAACCCAAATATGAGCTTGGATTCATAAAAATCCAACGCCTTCCCTTCCAAACTGTTTTGGCCGAGAGGTATGATTATGAAATCCTAAATTTCCAACTTTAATTCCAATGCTTCCAAAGCTTATTTCTTAGGTTTACCCCATACCATTTTTCATTTTAAACCCAAAGAAAGCATTAAAACTCACAAAATCACCTCCTAGGATGAAGTTTTAGAACTAGCCAAACTATACCCTTGGATTCTATATCATATAATTTTTTCCAATTTCAATCCAATACCACTTGAATCAAGCCATAATCAATGACTTTAAACTAGGTTTAACATCAAAATCATCTTTCCTCATTCATAACAAATTTTAGCCAGCATCTTCCCTTAGGGAAGTCAACATTTTTCAACCACAAAACTAAAAAAACCAAAGAATAATACAAGGTAGAACATCAAACTAACCTTGTATTCAAGTTTGTGCACCAAAGTAGTGTGCTTCTCCTTGATTGATCTTTAAGAAACCAATTTGCAAGAGTTTCCCCCCTTATTGGCTAAGAGTGAGAATGTGGGGGAGGGGTTTGGCTTATTTATAAGCCAAGCCTTATTGTTTGCCATCTAAGGTCACACTAGTTATAATGCTTAGGTGTCAACTTGTCAAGGCTTCTTGCTAAATTTCCGTCCTTAAAATAAATCCAAATTAAATTGAATTTTAAAATCAAAATCTTCTCCATTCTTGACTTGACAAGTGGCAACAAAATTCCCTCCATTCATAGCTTGACAAGTGGCACATTTCTAGCCAAGTAAAAGACAAGAGTATACTTTACTGGTTCCTTTTCTCAATTCTGGTCTCCTGGAGGACTGAAATATTTGTCACATCACTTTTGTTTAATTCTACTACTTCTTATCTCGTCTTTAATGCCTTCACATGGTGTCATAATTACCCCGCATGGTGCATTAATGAGCCATAAATGCTTTTATCTTTTCTTTAGATATTTTTCTCTATTTATTTGGCTCTTATTTATTGGAATTTCTTCATGGCCTTCTAGAGCTTTAAAAATTATTCTGTCTACTCCAAAAATTCCTTTTACTTTCATAGAAAATCCATGAATTTTCTTAAGCCATGACTCATCCTGTATACCCTACTTAAAAATAATTCTTTAAAATGCCCTTTAGCAGCATAATTAGCCTTTATATGTTAAAAAAGCCATTCCACTAGCCTTCTGGGAGTGAAACTGATTTTATAAATTAGTAAAACCTTTTAATTAATTAACCTCATTTTTCCATACATTTTTTAGGTGTGCTTATTGCCCAAATAGTTGCATCTATCTGATTACTTTAGACTAGGCTATTTATCATAAAATTCTATTTAAGTTACTGTAGTGGTATTTTTATCATTTTGAATCTTGAATTAGTCTCTATACCTCATTTTCTATTTTCTAGGATTTTTCTAAAACTTTCTGTATACTTTCTATAATTATTCTTATTGGCCTGTAACTTTCTGAAATTACTATTTGGCCCCTACTTGAGCTCAACCTCATGATAATCACTTTGGGTCCTCTGCCTTAACCCTACACCTACACTTAATCTATTTTCCCTTTCTGAGCCCTTGAGACTCTCTTGGAGCCTTTAACTTTAATTGCACTTTATGATAGCATACCAGAAGGTGTTCAAGATGGAGGTCATAAAGCCGAAGTAGCACTTATTCAATTAGAGGTCCAACAAGCCCTCCAGAGTATTCAAAGAATTTATAACTCCAGAATGCTTATATGGAGGAGGGCATGGATTATTGCTTGGATGATGACATGGACACATGCAGAGCTTAACGTGACCTATAGAAGGCCACCCTGAAAGTCACAATGGCATGTGAGTCATTGGAGTATGAATACTTGAACCTTGAGAAAGACAAGAGCACATTCTAAGAGCCTAAAAGGAGCATTTGAAGCCAATTCCTATGTTATTAAAGGCCCAACAATATTATCTGTGCATGGAAGGGTCCATTGGAGCTATAATCTTTTAAATTGGGGCCTAAATGTATTGTGTTATGGACCATAAGAGTTTGAGGACGTGATTAAACCATATTCATGCCCAAATGGATGTCTAAAAGGCCTATACATGCTTATGGATGTGAATAGCATTTTGAAGATCTATTTGGAATGCCCAAGAATACCATATACCCTTAGCAACCCTACCTCAATATCTATCTACTTAAGCCTCAGTTACAAAGTTCAACTGTACCTTTGTACAAGGGGTTGTCTCTTTGTGCAAGAAGGAATAGAGTTTAGTTCTTACAGTTGAGAAGCATATTATGTGAGGATAGCCAATTCAAGCCAATGATAACATCAATATCATGGAATGACATGCATATAAGATCTCGCATAGTGGAACAATACACATACTAGACAATGCCATTTAAGCACACATTAGAAGTCAAAACTTTAGCACCAGTGGGAGTGAAAACGCAAAGATCATATGGCAAAGCATCAACAGTGAGGCCTAAACACCCAACACAATCATACGAGATAAAGGAGTAGCTGGAGCCCGAATCAAACATAGCATACACATGGCAATCATTAATACTAATTATACCTTGTATTATCTTGGGTAACTTACGGGCCTTTTCCTATTGAGAGAGAATACTTTGCCTTGAGAAATTGGCCTTGAACTATTGGCACCTTGTGGACACTCCCTAGAAAAGTGTCCTAGCTTGTCGCGTCTGAAGCACACGTTCTGGCCCATCATGCACGACCGATCTCTATAGTTCCTGCCATAGACCTTGTACTCTTTCCCTTTTTAGGAAGTATCAAAGCCTTATCATCAGGCTCCCTTTCTTGGCCTCCTGCTAGGATTTGGCCTTCTCCATTTTCTGCTACTACCGTAGGAGGTTTCTTCCTGACTTGCCCTTGTTGGGGGTTTCTCGGGTTTAGGGGTTGCCCTAGCCATAACATGATTATTCTGGCTGCTCATAGTAATACGGTAGGCTTTCGCTACCTTGTTGAACACTTTGATTAATCTCGAGGCCACCTTCTCTCTCAACTCAGGCCTTAAGCCCTTAATTATCTTCTTAGTATACCAGTGCTTATCATTCATGCACTACAGATAAGTAGAATAACGAGATAGCTTGATATACCTAGCCAAGTATTCATCAAAAGATTCATTTTCACCCTGCCTCACTATCAAGAATTCTACTTCCTTCTCATCCCGTACCGATCTCAGGAAATATTTCTAGAAGAACTAATCCTTGAACAGTTCCCAAGAAAGTAGGGTTTCTTCAGCTTAGAGGACTATTTCAGTATTCTTCCACCATCTATCTACTTTTTCTTCTAGCTTATAGATTGCCATCTGTGCCTTCGTCTCTGAGAAGTAATCTATAACCTTGAAGATCTTTTCTAGCTAAGCTATCCAGTCTTTGGCTATTGTACTTCTAGTGTGCCCTCAAATGCTAGTGGACTTTGCTTACAGAACCATGTAATCTACTACTTCAAATTATCATGTTCTCTTGCAGGCTTGGCATGTTCCACTACTAATTCTTAGGTTGGACTAGTTAGGCTGTCCTGGTTGCTCTAAGCCTGAGCTGTTGTAACTATGCCATGGCTGCTGTAACTGTTGCTGCTATTATAGTATCCCTTTCTTGTTCTTGACGAGCTTGAGTTATTTGTAACTCTTACATTGTTTCCTATTGTTCCTCTAATCAATTCATTATTACTTGGATTAGATCAATAGGGGGTATGTTTTGTTCTTCCCCTACTTATGCATTACGTCTTGTTCTCACCATACTTGTTGTCTTTTATTAACTATAAAAGGAACAACATTGTTATATAACCTTTAACATTTATAAAACCTTTATTTTGACATATACAACAGTAGCATAGTTCAACTAGTCACACCTAGTCATGTTAAAAGTCACATGTACATACAGTACTATCATCTAGAACTGGTTAGGAAAAGGAAAAGCAAAAATAACAAAGTTCTCTAAAACATCTATCAACTGCTTAAAAGTATATCCATCCATGCTTTCTTGCTTCAGGCATTTGATATAGAGATTAAAGATGATGCTGGTGCAGAAAACTATGTAGCCGGCCATCTTAGTAGACTTCCAGTTGACAGTAAGGTAGCTGATTCTTCCCATACTATTATTAATGCTTTTCCTGATGCAGCTTTGCTTGCCTTGGCTGTGCAAGAGCCTTGGTACTTTAATATTGTGAATTGCCTTGTCTCTAATATTGTTCCTTTTTCTATGTCTCCATTTCAGGTTAAGAAACTTAAGAGGGATGTGAGATACTATGTCTAGGATACACCAATTCTTTAGAAGCAATATAGTGATCAAATTATTTAGAGATCTATCCATAATGATGAGATTACTTCTATCCTTACTTTTGCTTACTCTTTATCATGCGGGGGACATTTTAGCAGGAACAAAACTACTAGAAGGGTAATAGAGTATGGCTTCTATTGGCCTACTTTATTTAGAGATGCTCATGATTACTACCGAGCATGCGATAGATGTCAAAGATTTGGGAGTTTGGGTAGAAGGCATGAAATGCCTATGAGGCCTATGCATTTTTGTGAGATATTTAGTGTGTAGGGCATGGATTTTATGGGACCTTTCCCCCTTTTTTTGGATTTTCTTATTCTTGCTTGCAATAGATTATGTTTCTAGGTGGGTAGAGGAAGTGCCAACTAGGAAAGACAATTTCACTACTATTACTAAATTCTTGCATTTTTGTTGATTTGAACAGTTTCTAATGCCTTAGGAGTCAAGATCCCAAATTAACTAAGGATTGTACTATAGTGGCACAACCTCGGGTTGTTTCACTCGTGGAGCCTTAATTGAGACCTAATAGCTAAGTGTCTAAATAAGCTTGTTAAATTGGGATTTGGTTCTTTGAAATCGGATTGAGAAACAAAAGATCAATGCAAAGAAAATACTTGTTCTTGGAGTTTTTGTTATAAAGGCAATGCAAAGGGATTATTTGGATTAAAGGGATTCAATAAAAATGACTTTAGCAATAGGGATTGAGCTATCCTTGCTCTTCCAAAATAATTGGGAGTTCAAAACCACTAAGTATGAATTAAAACCCTAAGTGATCATTTAGGTCCAATGCTTGAATTAGTGAAAACTACTTTGATCAAAATGAATCAACACTTTTCTAAAACATTTTCGTAAAAATCACTTAGTGTATAAATGAAGGAAATAATGCAATGCTTTCTCTTGGTAACTGATCAGCACACAAGAGTCAATGGCAATTAATCAACTAATAATAATCATTGCAATCAACTAAACGCCAAGGCAAAAAGATAAAGTTATATATATGTGTGTTAGAAACACATTACATCATTCAATTCAAATATAAATAAATCAATCACAAGGAAAAACTTATCAGTCATTCAAGGTGGTAATATAGTATTCAACCTTAAATCTAGAGGTTCAAATACATATAACTACAAAGATTGAAATAAAAACTCCCCAGTTTAATCCACGAGCTTCAGCTTACATCCCCATTACCAAAGATCACCAACTTTAGCCACTCATAGCTCCAATCTTGCTCCAATTAGTTTTAGCATTCTTGACAGCCATAGATGATGAAATGGGTATGGAAAGGTGGTGTAGAGATGGAACGATGAAGAATAATCAGTGTAGAATTGAGAGATTGTTGGTGGAATGTAGTGAAAATGAAGAAATTATGGATCAAAATGGTAGAGGGTTGAGAGGAATTGATGGAGGCCAAATCTGGATGGAGGCCTGCTACTAACTACTCAAAGATCGTGTATTTAATCTAATTTGGAAGCTCACAATGTCAGTTAAATAAAACTCTGCATTTTGCTAACTGAAGTCCTTCGCCACAGCCAACTAAATACTTTGCCATGACAAAGGGTCACAGAGAGGCGTTATAAAAGCTTAAAAGCTTCGCCATGGTAAAGCCATATCTATGTCGTGGTGAAGGTTTCCAATAAAGGTGATTAGCTCAGGTTCTCCTCTTGGCTTGGATTTCTACATCTTTCTTCACTTTAGGCTACCCATGATGCTTTTTAAGGTCCTTGACTCCTTCCTTGGTTCTCCAAATCCTTTCATTTACTTGTAACATCAAAATAACTTCTCATAATATCTAGCTCTTCATGATCTGAGGTAAATATAAATAAGCTAAAAGTCAATAAAAAAACACTTGAAAAGGCATGAATTAAATGAAAAAGGACAGTACTAAGAATTAGCTCACAAATAGGCAAGAAATATGCCAAAACACTTCAAAAAAAAAACCTTAGAAAAGATTCAAGGAAGAATGTTAAAATATAGTCTAATCGACTTCCCCACACTTAAACCTTTGCAATCCTAAGTAAAGCTTTCTAAATTAATCAAAGAAGTACAAGTGTAAAAGGCATACCATTAACGTTTAGAAAGGAAAGTAAAGGGTTGGTTAACCCAGTTTCTCAAGAAATCAACAAAAGTAGGGTGAAGAAATGCGAGGAAAGTAATTACTATGAATGCTTAAATCAAGAGATTGATCAAAAGAGATTTCTCTCAAGTGTTAGATTTAAGGTTTTGATGATAACAAAGTCTGTATTTCTTTATTGGTAAATAATTATTGTTCATTTATTGGATAATTGACTTGTTCGATCACGTGTTAAATAAATAACTGAATATCTATGAGTGTAAGTACTATTAAGCTTTATCGATAACGTGTTACATATCAACTATTCTAGATAACCTGTTAGATAAGCATATTGTTCAATCAACTTATCGATCTTTAGTAAACTCGCTTTCGTATATTTACTATTAGGAAATTATCAACCACTTGATTGATAATTCATATGTTCGATAAGCTATCAGGTAAAAAGGATTAGTTTATCACTATTGACAAGTTTTTATCAATAACCTTAGGGATAAATGAGGTTATCGATCACATGTTAGATAACTGGTAAGTTTCCCTCAAGCCATATTTGTTTAGATCATATTTGGAGTTATCCATCATCTTATTGATGATCATACTTATCGATAACTTGTTCTAAAACTATCTAAGATTGTCTTGCTACATTGTTTGATAATGTGTTCGGTCAAGTTTCACTTAATATCTCTCTACTTCAAGTTTTACTCGGTCAATTATTGATCACTTTATTGATAATCATAGTAAACGATCATCTAATCAATAAATGTACTTATCAATCATTTTATCGATTAATGTCACACTTTTCTTATCTCACCTTGTTAAGTCTTTCAGAAACTTTTTCGGATAACTTGTTCGATCAAGTCCTTATCGATAACGTTTCAAGTAAATTTGGTTAAAATGATTTTCTACACTTACTTCATTTACCAATAAACTGTTTGATAAAGTGAATTATCGATAATCTGTTTCATCAAGTTCAGATACTTCATGATATTTCTCATAACATATGATATAATTATCTTTGAGCTTTTCTCAGCCTTCATTAATCATTTTATACTCTTATGAAAAGTAGAGTAGGCACCTGATTTAAATTACAAACTTTTCAAGTGAATTTTCTTGATAAAATTACCGTGACTATATTTCACCATTTATCGATAACTTGTTCCCTAAAGTGTACAATTCATAATGACTTCGATAAGTGAGTCTGTGTTTGAGATTGTCTTATTTTCCATTAATTGATAACTTTATTAATTAAAGGCTTATCGATCAGGTTTTTGATAATTTGATTCTCTGCTCATCTGATCCATGAATTATGGTTTTCACATCTTGCATTAAAGTTCAAGGATCATCATCTACTATGTTATTCACTTCTATTCTCTAACAAAGAAAACTTATTTCTCTACCTGTTATATCCAGTAATAAAGTAATTAGGAATAAGAAATATTTTTAAATAATTAAGGGTAAAAAATAGTAAGCAGAAATAGAAGAATTTTGGTGGAAAATAGTTATTATAATTTTTCAAGTCAATTATGAAAATTTGACTAATTAAAGAAAAATAGTCAAAAATAATTATGGAAAAATATTTCCAAACCTCATAAAATTAAGAAAAAATAAGGATAAGATTTTTTGAGAATTATAAGAGATTATATAATTATTTTTGTGACCAAATTACCCTTAAAAAAATTACAAAAGAATTTAAGGGTAATTTAGGCTAATTTAAAGGTTTTTATTTGGAAAATTCCAAATAAATATTTTTAAGGGGAATAAAATTCTAAGAAAATTTTTATGATATCCCAAGGAATTATAAGAGATTATAAAATTAAAAGAAGACCCTCAAATATCCAAAATTTTCCCTAATTCCTTTGAAAAATGGAAAAATCACTAAAGAGAAGGAAATTAGTTTTCCTTTTTATTTAATTATTGGGAATTTAATTTGAAACAAAGATGGCATTTTAGGAAGATAAAAATGAGTAGAATAAATTATGGATCTGATAGAAAATAATTACAGAGGCCAGAATGCTGTAATTATAGAAAAGAAATTAAACCCAGAGTAAAAGTGCACCGATAAAGTAAAGACTAGAGTCTTGCACTTTAAATGGCCCACATTTTACCATGTGTCAAGCCACTAATGGAGAAGATTTGAATTTTCCAGGTGTCACACCTCAAGTGGAGAGGATTTTGACTTTTGGTAATTAATTAGTTTTGGATTTAGTTAAGAAAGAGAATGCAAGAGTAAAGAGGGGATTGATAGTTGAATTTTCATTTAATGTGGTGGTTGAGATATTTTGCTCATTAAGGAGCTCTCCTTCCCCTTATTTTTAGATGTTGGTTTGGCCAAAGGGAGAAAAGAGAGAAAAAGAGAGAGCTTGAAGAGCATTCAAGGGGAAAACTACCAACTTGGATCACGTCAGCTTGGAGTTAAGGTTAGTGGATGATTTTAAATTGTTCCTTGCTTGATTCTCTTGGGTTGTATGGTTGAAAATCCTAGTTTTCCTTCTTGTTGGGTGCTGGCTGAAATGTTTAATAAGTAGGAATGGAAGTTTTGTTGTTCAATCTTGTTAGAACACTTAAAAGCATGATTATTCCTATTGGTTCCAAGTAGTCATATCTTGTTTTAAAGAGATTTCTTTGTTGCTTTGAAAGAGTGACTATTTGGCCAACATAATAACTGGATCCTAGGATAAGTTTTTCAATGTTTTGATGCTTCTATTGTGTTCAAAATGGAAAATAGTGTAGGATAAACCTAAAGAACAAGTGTTAGAAGCTTTATAATCAAAGTTGTAATTTTTAGATAATGAACCCTATAGGTTCGGTCAGTTTGAATCTGGAAGGAGAAGTTTTATTTTCTTAAATCCAAGCACATATTTAGAATCTACATGAAAAATCATGTAGGAATGAACCAAGAGAGAATTTTTAGGGTTAAGGAAACAAACTCTAAAAATTTAAGAACAAAGATGGAAGCCTTAAGGGGTTTAAAAGTTACTTGAGCTATGTTGTTAATTTTTATGTGGAATGGTTGGTGATCTTGCTACCCTTTTTGGTTTATAATGTTAGGATTTGACATTTGTGAAGGGAAGGAAGAGAAACAAAGAAAGCACAGGTCTTCAGAGTAAGGTAGCAAAGTTTAACCTAACTACTAACATTAACTTTGCATTGTTGATTATTGCATGATTAATTGCTATTATGTGGATGAGCTTTGCTAATTGTGATGTGGCTACTCTTTATACTTTATTGCTTTGGCATTTGCATGATTGAGATTGCCAAATTATAAGAATGCTAGTTCACTAATAGTAGCTAATATTGTTATGCATAATAATGATGCTTGTTGATAGTATAGTAGGTTAAGTTTGCTATTGGGATTTCATTGAAATCTCATTCTTTCCAAATAAAATCTAACCTTTTAAGAGCTGAATCATCAAAGGGCAAGCTACAGATTCAAGGTTAATTATGGTACCAAACCATAAAAATTCCTTGATTTTTGGTTATGTAATTATTCTATTTGTTCATTGTTGTAACTCTAACTGCACTATCAACTTGGACTGATGTTTTGACTAAGTTCCTAAATGTTTTAAATCACAAAATTTGGCATGATAACAAATCACATCGTGAGCTTCAATTTGATAGATAGCACACTAAAAATGGACAAATGTGCAATTTATAATGATTTTTCAAATTTAAGGTCCAGAATCTGGAACGAGGATTTTTACCAAAAGGACAGTGCTGACTTCCACAAAAACCTAACACTTTCTCAAATAGAATTAGTTCACAAGATTATTTTCTTGAAAGAGCATTCAAATGGCTTTTTGCAAAAATTTGAACTACTCTATTTTGATTTTTCTAAATTAAGTTATGCTTTTTCAAAACTGAACCAGAAAACTAGATTTTTACCAAATGAATAGTAAAAATCTGAAAATCAGTGTTTTGTTTTTTTTTTGAAAAATTGAGGCCAAGACCATCCAATATGGTCTAAAATTGTTCTAATTAAACCCTAATTTAATATGATAGTAAGGTGTAACACTACCAAAATATTCGTGCAGGTTACAAAGTTTCAACGGTTATATTATAGGCTCAAGCTACTGTGTCAGAACTACATTTATTATGAACAACTATTGCAACTACTAATCACACGCAAGCGATATCCCAACCATTATAAGCTCTTATGTCTAACAAAAAATTGAGAATCTCTAACTATAAATGCCCAGAGATTCCCTAGGAGGACAGAGGATTCTTAGGGACTAAATCGCAAAGGGAAAGTTTTCTAAAAACTGAGAAAAGAGGAAGTTAGAGACTTGGATGAAGTCTTGAGACCTAGGAATGTGAAATAGAAATAAATATAGGCTAAATGCTATGTTGGAGGCCCCGGTGAGGTGAATTTCAAGTTAAGCCAAACCAGGGGCAAAATTGTAATTTTGTAAAGTTTCGGGCCTGTAAGGGTAAAAATGAAAATAATGCTCGAAAATTCCAGAAAGTTTTCAAAACAATGGTGAGGTGTAAATTAGAGGTTTTGAAACCTCAATTGAGGCCCAAAAGGTGAAAATAGTATAAAATAGCTTATTGTGGAATTTTCCGAAAAATAGAGGTTTTCAGGAAAATAGTGAAAAAAAAGTAAAGAAAAATAATTATTTAAAATAGCTGAAGGCCTCAATAAACTTGAAAAAATATGGATAAATTATATAAATATAGGAGTGAATTTATAAAATTAGTTTTAGGCCTTGGAAGTACAGGAATTAATCTTAGAAAATTTATTTCCTGTAGTTTTACCAATAAAGGCCTAATCGGGGGGAAATTCAAAATAAATATCTAGCGGTGGAGAAAAATTATGAAATTTTTGGATCATATTCTTATATGAAAAGGGGATATATCATGGAGAGAAATGAATTTTTGGAGGCCTAGAAAATTTACAAAATATTATAAGTGAATAGTAACCGAAAAGGAGCCGAAATGGTTTGTAATTGTGATTTGGTTGGTGGGCCAACTTTTTGGGCCATCCTAATCCATATGTGGGGACCCACATTAGGCTTGGAAGAGGGCCTAATTTCGTGACTTGCTACCCAGTCAAAAAAATTAATTAAACAAAATTCAAAATTCATGGATAATGTTGGAAATTTCTAGTAAAAGGACACGTGTATAGTTAGATTGAAGACATATGGCTTGATGATGTAAGCATGATGTTATCAAGAAGATGTAAGTATGATGTCATAGGACACTTGTCATCACAAGATGAAAAGGAAAAATAGACGATCAAGATTAGGCCATATATTTTTAAGATCAACGGCCAAAATTCAATCTTGTTTTCTATAAATACCCCCTCCCAACCCCTCACTTTTTCCAAGATCATGAAAACCATGGGAAAACTCTTGAGAGAGAAAGGCCAAGTGATCCCATGCAAAATGAAGCTCTAAAACAAGGTATGTTCATGGTTGTTGATGTAGTTTTCACTACCCTTTTTGTTATTGAGCTTGGTTGTGGATTTTAATGATTTTTGGGTGCTTGAAACCCTAGGGGGTATGCTGCACGAAATCTCTAAGTTAAGGGGAAGATTAAATTGGTGTTAGAATAATGTTTAAAGGCTTAAGAGGAACAAGAATCAAGTGGTTTTATGTCGAAATTGGTTGAATTTCATGATTGTGCAACTTGAGTAGTAATTCAGTTGGACCTGGTTCTTATACCTAGGATGTGATTTTGATGATTTTAATGCTTCAAATGTGTTTAAAATAAAAAATTGTGTGGGATAGAGGTGAGAAAACAAGTTTAGAAGCACTAGAACTGAAAATAGAAATTTTGGACCCTAAAGGCATACTATTCGGTCAAGGCTGGTTCATGGTAAAGGAGTTTGATTTTGATTATTTTGAGCTTCAAAATAGATTTTACATGAAAAATTGTGTGGGAATAGCATGTGGAATCAATTTTAGAAAGATTGTAAATCAAGCTCAAAAATTAGAAATTAATATAGTTCAGAGAGAACAAAGTGTTGATGTTGTTGATTACTATGGTTCTAATGAATGATAGAAATGATGTGTTGATGCATTTAGGGTTATGAGACATTGAGAAAGATGACTAGAAAAGGTTGAGCAAGTAACCTTAATGGTTGGTAGCAAAGGGAGCAAGCGGAAGTAAAGAGAAAGTTTAAAGACACAAGGTAGCAAACTTAACCTTACTCTTATATGCTTGCATGTATGACATATTTCTTTATTATATGATTTTATGAACTCAAGTGTTGTGATATTGAATATGTTTGAAATATGCCATAGGCCTATATGTTTTATGATAAATGCATGATGATCTCTAAACATGTTATTATGTTATAAAGATATTAAGTTGCAAATATGTTATAAATGCCATTCTTGCCATGTATGTTTGGATGGTTATTGTTTACTACTAAGATTCTGCTAATCTCATCCCTCCCTAACCAACTATTTAGGTCAATCAATAATGCACACTGATCACATGAAGGAGAGCATGAGAAGGAAAGAGAAGAAAATGTAGAATTATTGATGTCAATGACTGGTTAAGGATTTATGTATAATTCTCCTATTATGTAAATTATGTATATGAATGCCAATAATGCAATGTATTTGTTTAGAATATTTATGGCATGAATGGAAAAGGATAGCACCAAGCTATGCATACCAAAACAATAAAAAGAATTAAAGCAAGAATTGTCTAATGGATAAGACATAGGTCCTGGAGCAGTCATCTTCCAACTCTAGTTTGACCCATATGAGTTAAGCCATGAAACTTGACAGACATATTATACACATCCCAAGTTTTAAAATGATAGGTAGATTACCTCAATTGGATGTGTACAGTAAGAGAAACAAATTTTCAAAGTTGAGCCAAGAAGACTAGAAGTTCTAGAATGTACCAAATGAACAGTAATTTTCATAGGTTAAACTGTACAAATTGGCTTGAGATAAGTCTAGTTTTGTATTTTTTTTGCTGTAGAGAATTGAAAGAGATTTGAGTAGAATTTTGAAGCACCTCAATATGATTTTTTATAGAATTAGTTATGATTTTTCAAAGTTGGATCGAAAATCTGGAATTCAACCAGTGAATAGTAAACCGAGAACCAATTGCAAATTTTTAATCTACGGGCTCGTTTCATGAATCGCTTGAACCGTAGTGCTTCCGAATATGTACTCTGAGGGGTTAAAGGAAGGATGTTTCAGGTTTGCTTCTTCCTACTGATTTTTATGCGCTTGACATGGCTAATGAGTTGTCTCATGAATCTACACTCATTCTTAATAGACCATTCTTGAGGAGTTCGAATATGATGATTTGAATGAAAGATGGTGTTATAACCATGGAGGTGGGAGAGCAAGTTGTTTCTTTCAATACTATGAGGCAATGAGGCACCTATATGAGGATTATTCTCTTTGGGTTTAACTGTTATTGATGTTGCTGTTGATGATGTTGTTTCTGAGTTTGAATTGAGTGAGGTTATATCTGATACCTCTGAATTTTATTCATGTGAGTCCTTGCTTAATGAGGCTGGCGCCCCTACTTCATTTTCTTCTCTTTATTCTTTTCCTTTTGCATGTTAATGGGGTGGCAATGAGACATGTCTCAACTGTGCAATAGTTAATTGTACACAACTAGCCCTATATCCACTTTTATTATCGTCTGGTAAATTTGAATCTTGTATTAGCACCATACTGCCAATTATCAGTGACGATTCTATTGGAGAAGAAATTTTTGAAGAACTTTCTGTTAGCATTGTAGGAGATTTAGATCTGGAGGATAGGTAAAGCATTGCAATTTTTTAAGATGAACCTTACTGTCTTTCTTATTCGTCGTGACAAGATGGAGGTTTGGTTGTGATGAAAAATTTTATCCTAAGAGGTGTTAACTCTTTTATCCTAAATACTGGAAATTTTAGAATTTACCAAATGAATAGTACATAATTGCGTGGAAACTAGCATTGATCTGTGAGAAATTGATACCTGTGAACATTTTTCCTATGTGGAACATTTCATAAGCTTCACGTGAGACTTGGAACCACTCTATTCCGATTTTTCTACATTTAGTTATGATTTTTCAAAGTTGACCTGATTTTTTTAAGGGTTACATGAATAGTAACTAAAATCAAAATTTAAATCTTGGTTTTTACCTACTTTGAGCATTGTGTAACGATTCCAAATGGTTCTAAAGGATGTATAATGGGGTTTAAAATGAAGGTGTGACAAAGGATCTCCAGAACATTCGTTGCATTGGACTTAATAATCATCCTTTCCTTGTGCTATTACTTGTATCTATGAGCCAAAATTCGGGATGTTACACTAATCACCTACAATACTCAAATTAAACTCATAGTCATCTATTCTAGGGTATGTGGGATGCACAAGAGTCAATGCATGAAATAAACTCAAGGATTAACATATAAAAGCACGCAATTGACTCTTAGACCCTTGATGCACAATAACCTTTATATTAACCCAAATTACACAATATAGACAGAACAACTTTTGAAATGAAACTTGAGGAAGGACTCAATATGGTTTTGAAAAGTTTCAGTCTAGAAAGGGCAAAGGAGGAAATTATGCTAAAAATTCTTGAACTTTTCCAAAAATTCATAAAAATTAGAATAAAGAGTCCAAAATAGTTGATCAGACCGAGATGTCGCCTTCTAGGTCATCAAAAATATAATTGGACCAAATAATATAGTATATGGCACAACCTATCATTTTTCTTAAGGAGTACTTTTATTGGAAATCCTAGAATAAGTTGGCTATCAAAAACATGTTGACTTGGGTAAAAAGGGGGTTGTGATTGATAAAACAATAGTGCAATAAAGGTAAAATGTAAAGAAGTAAATCTTTCTTGTCTTTTTAAATTAATGAAAGAATGCTTTGGATTAAAGGGAAAATATGATGAGATAGGCTCTTGATGATGAAAACTTGGCTATCATTACTCTTAAAAAGATATGGGAGCTATGAAAATCTCTAAGTCTGGATAAACACCCCAAGCAATCACTTAGATCCAATGCTTTAATGAATGAAAACTTATTTTGATCAAAGTCAATTATCACCTCTTAATACATTGTTAAAAATCACTTAGAATGAAATTAAATGGATGATGCAAATGCCCTTAATGATTGTCAATCAACAACCATAGAAACCAAGCAAGCAAATTAAGTATAAAAAAAATCATTGACAATCAACTAACCAACCAAGAATCAAGACTAATATATATATGTTGGAAATTGTGCCTTAGGGGCTAATCATTGTGTTATGAACATTGTTGATTTATGAATTTATTAATTATGTTATCATATTATTTGCATGTTTACTGTGATGACTATCCTTGGATAACTCATGATTTATCCTAAATGTCCCTGGTTGGTCATTTATGTGGGAGCAGAGATGAAATAAGACCAGTATGACTTTGAAGATATATAGAGATATAAATTAAAGTTATAGGCACATGTAAGAGTACAAGGTGTTGGAT
This sequence comes from Neltuma alba, assembly GCF_004799145.2. Taxonomy (NCBI): domain Eukaryota; kingdom Viridiplantae; phylum Streptophyta; class Magnoliopsida; order Fabales; family Fabaceae; genus Neltuma; species Neltuma alba. The sequence goes on from NW_021635350.1 coordinate 261,066, forward strand.
CGACCCACTATGAGAAAGCTGCATGGGTTAAGTCATAAGCTTCTCTCATATACAAACCATGTCACTGTGCCCTTTGACCTGAGATCATCATGAATTCCTACATGAGAAACGCTCAGCTTTGACCTAGTTAAAAGTCACTTTTGACCGAGTGATCATAAGGACTATGTTCAAGCTTTGTGGTTTTTTCATGCGGAGGAATGTAAATGGTCAAGATGGAATTTGTCCCTCACATTCGTAGAGAGATATTACTGGGCCCCTCGATGAGTGAGTCTGAGAAATGTATGGCCATACTATAATGGAAAGGTAGTTCCGTTTCTATACTCAGACTACTCAGGGATCGAGAAAGTAACGGTCATGAATAGGAGGATGACGTTCTCCATGCCTCATCTGTCACACCCTGATAATTTTATTCTAACTGATGAATGATTTGTGACTGACTAAGGCCAAGTAGTATAGTAGACTGGTAGAGGATCCAGGCTATGAGGAAAAATCAGGATAGGGACATAACGGTCATTTCTGAAAAGATCAGTTAAGAAAGGGCAGTATTGGAAATAATGTCCAAATTTCCTGAAAAATTCCCAGAAAATTATGAAAAATAGAAAGGAGGGTACAGAATAATGTTTGAGGCTTAGAAGATGAATATGAGATTAAAAATAATTTATCAGGAAATTATATGTAATTATTGGAATTTTTGGCTAATTAAGGAAAATTAGCCAATTTCCATTATTTAAAATATATAGAGGCCTCAAAAATTCAAGGAAAAATATGGATAAATTATGTGACATATTATCCTAATTTATAAAATTATTTCCCACCTTTGGATGTACAAAGGTTAGCTTAAAGGATATTTATTACCGAATTATTATCGGTAGAATAGTGATTTTTGACAGAATAAAATTTAGAAAATTATAGAGGGAGATAGAACTTGAGAAAAATCATGGATTACCCTTGGAATGAGGGGAATTTAATGAGGTGTTGAAATCGGAATTTTGTGACAGTAAATTGGACAGGATTGCTTGGAAAATCGGGCCGGAAATACACAAATAATCAGTGGATTGCACTGATTATTGGATGAGTCATATTTTTTCCAATATTAAGAGCAATAATTCGGCCAAAATTAGAAGGAGAGGACAAAGTTGGAATTTTCCAAATTGTTCAAGGGCATAAAGGGAAATAAGAGACAAAATAATAAAATAATATTTATTTTCCACATGAAAATCACATGGTGATTAGGTGTCCCTACATGTGTCACTTTCTTATGGTGAGTGCCCTAAGATTTGTCCACGTGTAAAGTAGAAAAAAATGGACGGCCGAGATCGCATCTTTTTCCCGAAGGGCATTTTCGGCATTTTGAAATATCAAGGCCTATAAATACCCCCCCTTTCATGAAGAATTCGGCCAAGAGGTGTTTGTTGGGAGAGAATTTTGTGTTCTTGAGTTCTAGGAGAGAGAAAGGAAGAAAGAAGAGAGAGAAAGAGAGACAGCAAGCTTAATCACCTCTAATCGCCGATTAAGCGCTAATTAAGGTATGTTTATCTCCCTAAGTGTTAATTATTTTTAGTTGATTATTTATTTGAGGAAGATTAGGATTAATTACCTTGATTAATTATGGTTTAGTGATAGCTAAGATTAATTATGTTATTTGATTAAGGATTAGTAAGTGATTAAGGTTAGCTACCCTAATTAATTAGTGATTAGTTATGATAATTGAAGGATGATTAATTATGGGTAATCATGTTGATTAAGTATTGATTAAAGCTTAATCATATTGATTAGAGAATGATTAATGATTAATCATATTGATTAGAAAATGATTAATCATGTTAATTAAGGAATGAATAATGGTTAATCATGTTGATTAGAGAATGATTAATGGTTAATCCAAAAAGGGATTAGTGATTTAATCTTAAAGGATTATGACTATGTGACTTGAGGACCTTAATTAAGTATTGGATTAAGGACTAAGGGTTAGTGATTAACCAAGGAAGCATGATTAATCATGGGTTAAGGAAGAATTCCAAGACCTTAATTGAGGATTAAGGCTTGGTCAAACCAAGGTCAAAGGTTTAGGAAAGGTATACAGAAATTATAAATTGAAAGATACAAGGGTAGCATTATATTGAGAAAGAATGGTATACTGGATATGGAATTTACCATACCCTTACTGTATGGTTGATAGGCAACTCTCTGGAAACCTAGGAGGATCTCCAGCAAGGGATCAAGGAGGAAACGTTAAGCAAGGAATTGAGGTAGCGTGAACTGCAATTATTTTGTTGATCTGCATTTGGTGTATCTGCTATGTGTGTTTATGTGCCATGAGAATGTTATGTACAGATGATGTGAACTCCTTGCAATGTATGCCTTGGCTCTTGCATGATTGAGTTTTGACCAGAATGATTATATGCTCCATGATATGATGACATGGATACAGAATGATTATAGCATGGCATAAAGACTAGAAATGTTATCTTACTGCATGTAGCATGACATCTTATGCATGTTGACTTGATGGTTGTATGTTCAATGCTACTGGGATTTCTATGAAATCTCATTCCTCCTATAACATGATATCCTAGGTGCCACTACTGCTAAGGAGAAAGGAAAGGAAATAGTCATGGCTTGAAGAAGTTATGAATTATGTAATGTATTATACGGTTTTGAACCTTTCTCTTTCAAGCCATGTAAGCATACTATGTTCATAAATACATGATATGATACCTTTTTGGAATGTATATTAATGATAGAGTAGCTTTATATGTGATTATGGTATGATTATAGTGAAAAACGAAATGCTGTTAGAATTAGTGAAAAAGGGGATAAAAATGGTCTAGATTTGACCAAACTTTGACCAACGAAGACCCTGGTCAAATGGTTGACTTTTTCCCTGAAATTTGGTATGCAAATAGATCTTATTTTTCCCTTTAAAATGAGTGGTAAAGCGTCACAATCGGAGCTTGTGTAAGAAGTTATGCCTTTCCGAAGTTAGGCAAAAATCCTGGAAAATAGAAAAATGACCAAATGAACAGTACTTTTCGAAATTGAAAACGAATGCGTTTCTGATTAAAGCGGAACCTGAGGTCATTTTTCCTTGATAGATGATGTTAAGAGCTTCGAGTGAGACTTGGAACGACCTCGTTTCGATTTTTCTAGAATTAGTTATGATTTTTCAAAGTTATGCCAAGTTTAAGGTTACGGTGAATAGTAATGCGGGAAAAGAAATTTTCAAATTCAGGTTTTTCAACCCGGTAACCTTAGATTGCGCTTCCGAATGTCTTAACTTGGCACAACATAAGGTCGTAAACGTAAGGTGTTACATTTATGGTATCAGAGCACATGGTTCTGGCACACAGAACAAATTTTGATATTTTGTATGCTCTGCATTTTAAGGAAAGCATGTGATAGTGCTTATTAATGAGTTCATTTGGTCATTAGGATTACAGAAAAGCTCAGGTAATGGCTGTTTGTAGTGGAAGTGGAAAATCCGGAGAGACCATCAGCAAGGTCATGCCCGGTGAGCGATATCCATGGTGGTATGATGAGACATGGTGGTACGAGGATATTGAGAGGTATGGAGAGCTTAGCACTAAATCCCCAGCTACCCAGGTAGATTACTTCGGTTTCAAGGGGAAGGCTCTAGAGAAAGACATTGCCACTGTTGCCTCTAATGATATAGCTCCAGTTATTAAGATGCCTACTAAGGATGAAGCAGGTCCGAGTAAGATCCCTACACCTGAAATTAAGAAAGAGTTCCAGTACCTTCCTCAGCTAGTTCAAGAGTTCCAGTTTAGAAGCCGTTTTATTAAGCCGTATGAGCACCAGGAAGCTGATGTATACTTAAGGTTCTTAGAGGACATTAAGAGCCTTTATTATTGGGTGACTAGAGAGGACCGTACCTTGGGAGACGATGATTGGATCTTAGCCCTGTATCGTGTAATCCCCAAGACATGGAAATGGAATGAAGGGATTAATGAGATAGACAATCGCCTACCCAGATGTACTTTCCTGGAGATGGTCGACGCCATAGAGACCTTTGTATGGGCTACTTTTCCATGAGCTGGTCATGGTCAATGCTAGACTGATGATGTATATAGTGTAAATAGTTTTGGACTGTATATAAGTTAGGCTAACTGCTAAAAACTCTGTGTAACCCTTGTGTTGCTGTACAAATGTTTGTTATATAAATAAGAAGGGTATGTTTATATGATAAATGATTAAAGAGTTCCTTTATTCTCCCATAGTTAATTAAAGAACAAGCGAAATGGTGAGAACACGGAGAGGAGCAAGAAACACTCCTGAGGAACCACATAGAGATCCTATCCAGCAAGTAATGAATAGGCTGGATGAGCAACAACGAGTCGTACAGCAACTACAAGAGGCACAGTTACGGCAGCAAGAAGAGAGAGACGCCGTTATAGCAGCAGCGGTAGCAGCAGCGATTGCTCAGTTACGACAACCTGAGCAAATGCAAGCTGAAGCGACCCCACAAGTCCAACAGCAAGTACCTGAAGAGCAAGCAGGAGTGGCTGAAAATCAAGAAGATATTCAGCAGTGGATTACGAAATTTTGCAAGCATAATCCACCAGAGTTCAAGGGTTCATTGGAACCACAAGTAGCTGAAGATTGGATTACCCGACTGGAGAAGATCTTTCGGGTAATGGGATGTTCATCTGAGATTAAAGCTCAGATGGCAATTTATAAGCTAGAGAAAGAAGCAGATCAGTGGTGGAACAACACTGAGTTGGTACTGCAAGCCAACAACACCCCAATAACATGGGAGGTGTTCAAAGAAAGATTCTATCAGAAGTACTTTCCCCGATCAGCACAGGATAAAATGGAAGCTGAATTCCTAGTGTTGCAGCAGGGGAATAATGAAACTTTTGATGACTACTTAGCAAAGCACATTCGGCTGTCCCGTTATTCTGCTTATCTTAAACGTCTCAATGACGAACGGTGGAATACGGAGAAGCTGGTCAGAGGATTAAAGCCGCATTAAGAGAGGTCGTGGCGCCTCAGCAGATCGAGAGTTTTAACAAGGCAGTAGAAGTCTGCCGTATTACTGAAGCAAGTCAGAATCATCGAGGAATGATGCCGATAGCTTTGAAAGCTGAGAGACCCCCATCGAGGCCGAATCAAGAAGGAACCTCTTATGTTAATAAGAAGAGGAAGAGGCCTGGCTTTGGCAGAAAGATGAGAAGAGGAGGCAGACGACCTGAAGGGTTTGATATCACACGAAGGGCCAAGGAATGTGAGAAGTGTGGCAAGAATCATGGCGACAGGCCATGTTTATTTGGCCAGAACGTGTGCTATAGATGTGGGAGACCAGGACACTTTTCAAAGGAATGCCACAAGGGGCAGAAGGGACGAGACAGCAGACCCAAGGCAGGGTGTTTGCCCTTACACAGGAAGAGGCCCGTAAGTCACCTGACATGATCCAAGGTACGATCACTGTTAATGATTGCCTTGTGTATGCCATGTTTGACTCAGGTGCTAGCCATTCCTTTATATCACATGATTGTGTTGGGCGATTGGGTTTGACTGTTGATACCTTGCCATATGATATTGTTGTTTCTACTCCCACTAGTCCTAAAGTTGTGACTTCTAAAGCATGCCTGAATTGTGTGGTCTGTTATCAGCATTGTTGCACTATCATTGACTTGATATGCATGCCTTTTCGTGACATTGAGGTGATAATTGGTTTGAATTGGTTATCTGCCAATAACATACTTCTAGATTGTGGTAAGAAAACGTTAGTATTACCCTCTAAGGAAGAAATCCTAGAAAAGAAGTAAGTCTAAATTTTATAACTGAAGCCGAAGCGAGTAGATGCTTACGGCACGGATGTCAAGGATATATTGTATTCTTCTCAATTCGAGCAGAGGCAGAAGAAGGAATTGAAGAAATACCGATAGTGAAAGACTTCCCAGAGGTATTTCCAACAGAGATCAGTGGACTTCCGCCAGAGCGAGAAGTGGAGTTCACGATTGATCTTGTACCAGGGACAAAACCAATATCCAAAGCTCCATATCGAATGGCTCCCAACGAAATGGTTGAGCTAAAGAGACAAATTGAGGAGCTGTTGGAGAAGGGTTTTATAAGACCAAGTGTATCTCCCTGGGGTGCTCCAGTACTCTTTGTGAAAAAGAAAGACGGTAGTCTAAGGCTATGCATTGACTATCGAGAGCTAAACAAGGTGACGATAAAGAATAAATACCCTCTGCCGCGAATTGATGATCTGTTAGACCAACTGGCAGGAGCAACGGTGTTTTCCAAGATCGATCTACGATCGGGATATCATCAGCTGCGGATAAAGACAGAAGATGTTTCGAAGACTGCATTTAGGACCCGATACGGACACTATGAGTTCTTAGTGATGCCGTTTGGATTGACAAATGCACCTGCTATTTTCATGGACTACATGAACCGGATTTTTAGACCATACTTAGATCTGTTTGTAGTAGTTTTTATTGATGACATACTAGTGTACTCCAAAACTCAAGAAGAGCATGAGCAGCACTTGAGAATTGTGCTGAGTACACTGAAGGAGAAACAACTCTACGCCAAGCTCAGTAAATGTGAGTTTTGGTTAAAGGAAGTTAAATTCCTAGGCCATGTGATTAACCATGAAGGTGTGGCCGTAGATCCCAGTAAAGTTGAATCAGTACTGAACTGGGAGCAGCCTAAGACAGTGACAGAGATACGAAGTTTCTTAGGGCTGGCAGGTTACTATAGGAGATTTATCCAGGACTTTTCTAGAATTGCCCAAGCGCTGACAAAGCTAACCAGGAAGAACCAGCAGTTCTTGTGGGACGAGAAATGTGAGGCAAGTTTTCAAGAGCTGAAGCGAAGGCTAACCTCTACCCCAGTACTAGTTATCCCCGATCCAACACTACCATATGTAGTGTACACAGATGCTAGCAAACAGGGATTGGGATGTGTACTGATGCAGCAGGGAAGAGTTGTTGCCTACGCCTCGCGCCAATTAAAACCTCACGAAGAAAATTACCCCACTCATGACCTGGAGCTTGCAGCGATAGTGTATGCCTTGAAGATATGGAGGCATTATTTGTATGGGGCAACTATAGAATTGTTCTGTGATCACAAGAGTCTCAAGTACCTGCAAGACCAGAAAGAACTTAACATGAGACAGAGGAGATGGATGGAGTTGTTGAAAGATTATGACTATCAGATCAAGTATCATCCGGGAAAAGCCAATGTAGTGGCTGATGCTTTGAGCAGAAAAGTGGTGCAAGTAGCTACCCTCATGATCAAAGAGGGTGATCTGTTAGAAGATATAAGAGATTGGGGTCCTATTTATCACATGCAGTTAACAGCAGATGATGTGGCTAATGAGCCATTAGTGCAGAGAACAACTGTTGATGTGATAAGACAAATTAAAGAAGCTCAAAGAGGAGATCCGTTAGCAAAGACCCTTCGAGCTAAAGTCTTGAGCAATGAGGCAAAAGATTTCGAGATCTCAACAGAGGGAGTAATAGAATTCAGAGGAAGATCGTATGTTCCTCCTGTAGATGATCTCAGGAAGCAAATCCTAGATGAGGCACATAAAAGCAAATATACGATTCATCCAGGAATGACCAAGATGTATCAAGACATCAAGTCATTATTTTGGTGGCCTGGTATGAAACGAGATGTCACTGAGTATGTGACAAAGTGCCTTACATGCCAAAAGGTGAAGACGGAACACCAGAAGCCGTCAGGATTTTTACAACCCCTTAGTATTCCTGAATGGAAGTGGGATAGTATCTCTATGGACTTCATAGTAGGACTACCTCGTACGTCGTCAGGATACGATGCAATATGGGTCATAGTTGATAGACTGACGAAGTCGGCCCATTTCTTGGCGATTAATGTTAAATATTCGCCAGAGAAGTTAGCGAGGTTATACATTAAAGAGATCGTAAGATTACATGGGGTTCCAGAGTACATTGTGTCTGACAGGGATCCAAGATTCATGTCGAGATTCTGGAAAGCAGTGCAAGAAGCCATGGGCACGGTACTGAGTTTCAGTACAGCTTATCATCCGCAAACGGACGGACAAACAGAACGAACGATACAGACACTAGAAGATATGCTGAGAGCGTGCGTTTTGGATTTCAAAGGAAGCTGGGATGAATATCTGCCTTTGGCAGAATTCGCGTACAACAACAGTTACCATTCCAGTATCCAGATGGCACCATACGAGGCATTGTACGGGAGAAAGTGCAGATCCCCGCTTTGTTGGGCAGAACTCGGAGAGAGAAAAATTTGGGGTCCAGATATAGTAGATCGTACCTCTGAACAGATTAAACAGATCAAACAGAGGCTACTCACGGCTCAAAGCAGACAGAAGAGCTACGCCGACAGTAGGAGAAAGCCGTTAGAGTTCGAGGTTGGAGACCATGTCTTCCTGAAGGTATCTCCAACTACCGGAGTAGGACGATCTATTAAGGCGAGAAAGCTGACGCCTAAATATGTGGGACCATTCCAAATACTCTCAAAGGTAGGACCTGTAGCCTATCGACTGGCCTTACCCCCGAACTTAAGTCAGTTGCACAACGTCTTCCATGTTTCCCAGTTGAAGAAGTACAATCCGGATCCAGAACATGTGCTAGAATATGATCAGATTGAGCTAAAGAACAATCTGACATTTGAAGTAAGACCAGAACGCATAGTGGATCGGAAAGTCAAGCAGCTGAGGAACAAAGGAATCCCTTTGGTCAAAGTGATTTGGAAAGATCTAAATCAAGAAGAGGCCACGTGGGAAAAGGAGGACGAGATGAGGAGCAAGTATCCAGAGCTCTTCACATAAGGTATGTGTTAAAATTTCGAGGACGAAATTTATTTTTAGGGGGGAAGAAATGTCACACCCTGATAATTTTATTCTAACTGATGAATGATTTGTGACTGACTAAGGCCAAGTAGTATAGTAGACTGGTAGAGGATCCAGGCTATGAGGAAAAATCAGGATAGGGACATAACGGTCATTTCTGAAAAGATCAGTTAAGAAAGGGCAGTATTGGAAATAATGTCCAAATTTCCTGAAAAATTCCCAGAAAATTATGAAAAATAGAAAGGAGGGTACAGAATAATGTTTGAGGCTTAGAAGATGAATATGAGATTAAAAATAATTTATCAGGAAATTATTTGTAATTATTGGAATTTTTGGTTAATTAAGGAAAATTAGCCAATTTCCATTATTTAAAATATATAGAGGCCTCAAAAATTCAAGGAAAAATATGGATAAATTATGTGACATATTATCCTAATTTATAAAATTATTTCCCACCTTTGGATGTACAAAGGTTAGCTTAAAGGATATTTATTACCGAATTATTATCGGTAGAATAGTGATTTTTGACAGAATAAAATTTAGAAAATTATAGAGGGAGATAGAACTTGAGAAAAATCATGGATTACCCTTGGAATGAGGGGAATTTAATGAGGTGTTGAAATCGGAATTTTGTGACAGTAAATTGGACAGGATTGTTGGAAAATCGGGCCGGAAATACACAAATAATCAGTGGATTGCACTGATTATTGGATGAGTCATATTTTTTCCAATATTAAGAGCAATAATTCGGCCAAAATTAGAAGGAGAGGACAAAGTTGGAATTTTCCAAATTGTTCAAGGGCATAAAGGGAAATAAGAGACAAAATAATAAAATAATATTTATTTTCCACATGAAAATCACATGGTGATTAGGTGTCCCTACATGTGTCACTTTCTTATGGTGAGTGCCCTAAGATTTGTCCACGTGTAAAGTAGAAAAAAATGGACGGCCGAGATCGCATCTTTTTCCCGAAGGGCATTTTCGGCATTTTGAAATATCAAGGCCTATAAATACCCCCCTTTCATGAAGAATTCGGCCAAGAGGTGTTTGTTGGGAGAGAATTTTGTGTTCTTGAGTTCTAGGAGAGAGAAAGGAAGAAAGAAGAGAGAGAAAGAGAGACAGCAAGCTTAATCACCTCTAATCGCCGATTAAGCGCTAATTAAGGTATGTTTATCTCCCTAAGTGTTAATTATTTTTAGTTGATTATTTATTTGAGGAAGATTAGGATTAATTACCTTGATTAATTATGGTTTAGTGATAGCTAAGATTAATTATGTTATTTGATTAAGGATTAGTAAGTGATTAAGGTTAGCTACCCTAATTAATTAGTGATTAGTTATGATAATTGAAGGATGATTAATTATGGGTAATCATGTTGATTAAGTATTGATTAAAGCTTAATCATATTGATTAGAGAATGATTAATGATTAATCATATTGATTAGAAAATGATTAATCATGTTAATTAAGGAATGAATAATGGTTAATCATGTTGATTAGAGAATGATTAATGGTTAATCCAAAAAGGGATTAGTGATTTAATCTTAAAGGATTATGACTATGTGACTTGAGGACCTTAATTAAGTATTGGATTAAGGACTAAGGGTTAGTGATTAACCAAGGAAGCATGATTAATCATGGGTTAAGGAAGAATTCCAAGACCTTAATTGAGGATTAAGGCTTGGTCAAACCAAGGTCAAAGGTTTAGGAAAGGTATACAGAAATTATAAATTGAAAGATACAAGGGTAGCATTATATTGAGAAAGAATGGTATACTGGATATGGAATTTACCATACCCTTACTGTATGGTTGATAGGCAACTCTCCTGGAAACCTAGGAGGATCTCCAGCAAGGGATCAAGGAGGAAACGTTAAGCAAGGAATTGAGGTAGCGTGAACTGCAATTATTTTGTTGATCTGCATTTGGTGTATCTGCTATGTGTGTTTATGTGCCATGAGAATGTTATGTACAGATGATGTGAACTCCTTGCAATGTATGCCTTGGCTCTTGCATGATTGAGTTTTGACCAGAATGATTATATGCTCCATGATATGATGACATGGATACAGAATGATTATAGCATGGCATAAAGACTAGAAATGTTATCTTATTGCATGTAGCATGACATCTTATGCATGTTGACTTGATGGTTGTATGTTCAATGCTACTGGGATTTCTATGAAATCTCATCCCTCCTATAACATGATATCCTAGGTGCCACTACTGCTAAGGAGAAGGGAAAGGAAATAGTCATGGCTTGAGGAAGTTATGAATTATGTAATGTATTATACGGTTTTGAACCTTTCTCTTTCAAGCCATGTAAGCATACTATGATCATGAATACATGATATGATAACCTTTTTGGAATGTATATTAATGATAGAATAGCTTTACATGTGATTATGGTATGATTATAGTGAAAAACGAAATGCTGTTAGAATTAGTGAAAAAGGGGATAAAAATGGTCTAGATTTGACCAAACTTTGACCAACGAAGACCCTGGTCAAATGGTTGACTTTTTCCCTGAAATTTGGTATGCAAATAGATCTTATTTTTTCCTTTAAAATGAGTGGTAAAGCGTCCCAATCGGAGTTTTGTGTAAGAAGTTATGCCTTTCCGAAGTTAGGCAAAAATCCTGGAAAATAGAAAAATGACCAAATGAACAGTACTTTTCGAAATTGAAAACGAATGCGTTTCTGATTAAAGCGGAACCTGAGGTCATTTTTCCTTGATAGATGATGTTAAGAGCTTCGAGTGAGACTTGGAACGACCTCGTTTCGATTTTTCTAGAATTAGTTATGATTTTTCAAAGTTATGCCAAGTTTAAGGTTACGGTGAATAGTAATGCGGGAAAAGAAATTTTCAAATTCAGGTTTTTCAACCCGGTAACCTTAGATTGCGCTTCCGAATGTCTTAACTTGGCACAACATAAGGTCGTAAACGTAAGGTGTTACATCATCCATGACCAAAATGTCGTGTGACAAAAGGGTGATATGGTTGTATGAAAGGTTACATCGTTCAATGATCCTCATATGATTTGGGTCGTTGTGTCTTGCTAGAGACCGCTTACGACTTGTGAGTCATTATAGTTAATGGCCCACTGCCAACTTTATATGGGCCTACAGGTTGCACACAAATAGCCCAACACGAGTTATGATGTCCAGATTCATTGAATCTAGGATATGTCCAGATTCAATGAATAATATAGGGTGGACGTGTATATATATATAAATTCATATATATATACATATTATATAAATATAAGAGATATTAATTGTTAGATTAATTTATAAGGATAAATTAGATCTATATAAATTAATTCTGTCATATCTTTATTTTGAACTAAATAAATAGGTGAATCAAATCTGTGAGACAGATTTAATATAAACCATATTTATTTAATTGTTCTCTTATCTGATTAGGCAATATTTGATATTGTATTAATTTCGGAATTAATTTAGGATTAATTTCGAAATTAAATATCATTCATAATACCTATAGCATCCTATATATTTGATATTAGGAGCTAGGGTTTTATGGTGAGAGTGAAAGCACTTGCAGATAAGAGACGGCCAAAAATAGAGAAGGGAGGACGGATTCTTCGAAAAACCCTAGACGGACAAAAAGGCACCAGCACGTCGTTCGTGATTGGAAAGCTGTTGATGTGGATACTAGTAGAGGAAGCCGATCTGAGTTGTCGACTTCGAGCGACAAAAGAGGTGAGCAGAGGCATCTTGAACGGCGGAATCCCTGAGCCACCAAGAAACCGAACATCGAAGGTAATGTTTCTTACTACTTGACTTAAACACAATCGGTAGATCCGGACAAGGGATTGAAAATTTTAAAATTTATCTTCCGTTGCGCGTTTTTCAATTCCCTTCAATATATATATAAAACCCAACATAAAGCATTATCCAATTCAATTATAATCATCTAATCACAAGATTTACTAATCGGTAATTAAGTCTTACACAAGAGTAGAAATTCCTAAATCTAGAAATGTCTAACACATGTTCAAGCACAAAATTAGACTAAGAAAACTCCCCTAATGTATCCATGAGCTCAAGCCATGTCCTCTATCACCAAGAGACTAAGGTTTTAGCCTCTCATAGCTTTAACCTTGCCACAATCGCTCCAAGAGTGTTCTGCCATGAGGAATGCCAAAAAGGCAGTTGAAAATGTAGAAAAGAAGATGATAAAAGTGATTTAATTGGTGTAGAATTGTAGAAAATGGGGAGAATGGAAGATTGTGATTGTGTTAAGTGGGGCTTAAGAGAGAAATGTTGAGACTCTTTTTCACACAAATCTACAGAATGACTCTGCCAATTCGTGCTACTGTTTCCTTTTAGTCTGGATACAGAAGGACCTATTGTAAATGCACAGTTTTTCACTAAAAATGTGTCAGTCGTACTTGGATAGTCTATGTCGTGACTTGGGAACACAGAGGCACAGCAGAATGACCTAGTCTAAAACTGCACTTTTACTGAAAAGCATCCAAGTCGTGACCTGAAACAATGAGGTCATGACTTGGGGAAATAGAGGTACTTCCAGTCTTACTTTTTGCTCTTTTGAACTCATGGCTCCTTAAATGCTCCATCTTGAGTCTTAGTAAAGCCTCCTCTAAATTCAAAAACAAAAGCAAAGAGCTTTATAAAGATTAAAAAAATTAAAGATTAAGGCATTTATAGTTGGACAAGATAATTGACCATGTTTGACCCTTAAACTAGAAAAAATGCAATGATAATTAACATATCAAAAGGTATAAGTGCATGCAAAATAAGGGTAAAAAGTTACAAAATATCAAAACAGTTAAGCAAACCATATAAAGATTGAGTTCTAGCACTCCCCATACTTGAACCTTATACTCTTAAACAAAGACTTAAATCATTCCAAAGAAAGTACAGGCACCAATAAGGAAATTAGGATGCTCAAAAATGATCTTAAGAACCATCTCAACCATCTTTTAGGAAAACGAAATGATAACATGAAAAATGCCAAGTATCAGATACAGGTTCAATGATTCTAAATGCATGAATACTAAGATTTTTCCAAAAAGAAGAATCAAAGTGTTTAACTCCCTCATCTCTCCTCATTAGGGTTTCTTTTCACTCAAAGTTTAAGTTGCAAACACCCTACCATGGCTTGTAATGGCTCTAATCTTCACTACAATTTAGCATTCACATAAAGAATCAAGAGGACTTTTAAGTTGTAGTGATGGAAATGCTAGAAGGAATAGGAATATGGTGAAATAAGTTTTGAAGACTAAAGTGATGTGAGTCAAATGTTATGTAATTCTTAGACAAAAAGAATTAAAATCTTAACCTTTCTCCACCAAATAAATATTTTATTCAACTTTATTCTATTGTTGTAGCTTATGTATATGTGTGTATTATTATATATATATTTTAATCAACTGTACAGCTAGTATTCCCCATAAAAACCCATGAAGGTTAGAAAATCTCAATTATCAAGATAAAATTAACTCAATTAAAATTGTAGTTCAACACTGAAGTGGTAAATGAAATGAAAAAACAAAAGAAGGATCAAAAGGGGTGAACAATGGATAGATTTTGTGGATCGTGTTTAGGTCAAGTATAGAAAGAAATGTCTCTATCATATTTCAAAATCATAATGCACATGTGATTTTGACCAAGAGCTAAAAAAAGTTCTAGAGAATTAAAACACATGAATAATCATTCAATATAGGAATCAAGGCTCAAGAATATCCTTCCAACAAGGGTTCATATCCCAACTGCTCATACAGAAAGTTTCATCAATATGCACTATTCATAAGTCATTAAGACACTTATCATAAAAGAAACCTTAGGATGATGATTAAAAGGATAAAAATAATCACTTAAAAACATACATAGATCCCAAAAGTACCCATAAAGTCTTAGGAAAATCATTTTCAAAGCCCACAATTCTTAAAAAAATCAAGCATAGGTATGGTTTTTGAGAAACTATTTAATACAATGAGGTTGGATTAGAAAAGACATGATTTTGCTGAAAAAAGGTGCAAATGTAGCTTGAAAAGGGTCCTTCTGTATAGCATTGCATGAAGCAAGAGAAGGAAATGGATGTAACAAAAATAGGGTCAAGGTTGTAACTTGAAACAGTAAGGCCACGACTTGGCAACACAGAGAACACCTATCACACCTTCTTATATTAACCTTAGAGTCCATTTAGAGCGATTTCAGATGTGTACTATAAGTGTACCAAATTTTGTACTATAAGTGTGATCTACCCCTCATTTTAAAGCTTTGATATGTGTACTATAAGTGTACCAAATTTTTTGCTTACTCGTTCATTTCATTGATCAAACTGGAGCTTGAACTAACTGCTCCAGAACCTATATTTTATCCCTTAACCACTCTTTATACTTTAATTCTTTTTATTTCTTTGGCATACATAACTTGGTTTGATCTTTTCCATTCATGCTCATACACTTCATTCATCATAAACTTCTAAGCACATACATTGCATTAATGGCATTCATAAACATAATTTACAACGTAGGAGATTATAAACATTGAATATAATCTCAATTATTAACATTAATAATCTCTACTTTCTTCTCCTTGCTTCTTGTAACATCCAATTTTTAGCCTAGAAGACTAGAAATAGCCTGAATGAGATAGGCTACCAGACCCTTTTTAGTAGAGGTCCTAAAGATGAGAAGAAAGTTAAAGCAGTTTTAAGGGGCTAAAGGGTAATCAAAGTTAGAGGCTCAGTAAGTCTCAAAGGCCCAGAAAGAGAAAAGAGGCTAGATACAGACCAAAGGTAAGTTAGAAGCCTCAAAGAGATTGTTTTATGAGTTGAGCCTAAGCAGGGTAAACCGTAAATTCAGAAAGTTACGGCCATCAGGGGTAAAAATGGAAAGTACTTAGAAATTCTAGGAAAATCCCAGAAAATGGGAAATAATATTCTAAGGCTCTTTGTTTGAAGAAAGATGATGAAAATACCCCTGAGTTAACTTAAAAGGAATTTTCGAAGTTTGGCTCAATTTAAGATGTAGAGGTAGATTTAATTGTTTGAGTCATAAGGAACCCTCAAAAAATTATGGTAAAATGGGGATGTATGATCTAAGAGACTGTAGAAATTATAAAATTAGTCTCATCCCTAAAGACAAAAGCAAATGGCTTTAAGAATACTTAAAAGCCAGTTGTGCCGAAAAAGGCATTTTAAAGAATGATTTTAAGCAGGGCTACAGGTTGAGTTATGACCTGAGAAAATCACAGATTTTCTCTAGAATATGAGGAATTTTATGATATTTTTAGATGAATTTTGGAGCTCTGGATTGAATAAAATGCTCCAGTCAAATATTAAATAAATTTTGTCCCCTAATATAGGAGACAAACCAAAGAAATATCTAAGAGCCATTATGACGATGCTGAGTCAGCGTGCTGAGTCATCAAGCGTACTCATGACACCGACGAGTCATCATGCTGATTCATCAAATGTAATCATGACACCTACGAGTCATCATGCTGATTTACCAGAAGATATTTATGGACAGCATAAAAATCAGAACGCAGTATGGGAATATTTTAGACAATCTTTGTCTACCCATTATAGCGAAATCTCTACTGCATGACTCAGTAAGGTTAAGTAGCCTGTCAGTAGAGCTAATTATTTTCATCTATGCTCCTCTAAGGTGGCACCATATATGTACTTAATTAAGATGAGAAAATAGTGTCAGAACATGTCCTGGTGGTACAGGGTAAGTCAGGACCCGAAAAGTATCTGATATGGTGCAAGATTGGCTTGATAGGTGGAGAAATAATTAAGGAGATATTTTTGCACGAATTTCCATTTATTTTCTCCCTATTTTAATGCCATAAATGATGAAAGGACATGAAATGACAAGTTACGGTAGATGAGAAAAAGAAATATTACGTGTACGGCTAGATGGAAGACCGTGTACGGTCGGATGCAAGGCACGTGTGCGGTCGGATTAAAGACATGTGGCTTGATGATGTAAGCATGATGTCATCATGATGAGGTAAGCATGATGTCATAGGACACTTGTCACCGTAAGATCAAAAGAGAAATGGACGGTCCAGATCGAGCCACGTATTTTTGAGTCAACGGTCCAGATCAGTCTGTTTTTCTATAAACACCCCTCCCCCTCCCTACCATTTCGTCCAAGCATAAGGAATCCATGGGGAAGCTCTTGCAAAATGGTTTCTAGAGAGAGAAAGAAGAGGGAGAAAGAAAGGCCAAGTGGTTCCAAGCCAGATCAAACTCTAAAACAAACGGTATGTGGTGGTTATAGCACCTGATTTTATGCCTATTTCGATTAGTTACTGTGCGTATCTGATTCTGAAATTTTGCATGCTTAAAGTACACTCTGTGAGCTTTAAATCCATAGGTAGAACACTTCATTTGGATATGTGTACGATTTATGGTGATTTTTCAAAGTTAGGGTTTGAATCTGGAAACAGTGTT
Source organism: Neltuma alba (assembly GCF_004799145.2). Taxonomy (NCBI): domain Eukaryota; kingdom Viridiplantae; phylum Streptophyta; class Magnoliopsida; order Fabales; family Fabaceae; genus Neltuma; species Neltuma alba. Next base: position 278,346 of record NW_021635350.1, read on the forward strand.
GAACTTTGGAAGAGTTTCGAGTTCCGTACAGTTCCGGTACTGTTAGGCGTAGAATTGGATCCTGACTATTTTTTTTCCCTTAAATGTAACTTAAGTATCTTTCAGTGAGACTTGGAAGCACTCAATTTGGAGTTTTCTAGAATAATTATGAATTTTCAAAGTTGAGCAAAATTCTGGAAATTCTGCGTGAACAGTACCCGCGAAGCAAAATTTCCAGATTTGGTATTCTTGAATCTAAGGGCCATCTAAAGTGGTCCTAATTGACAAGAAATGGATCTTAAGGGTGGGAATGATAAGATTTATGTTAGAAAGTTGGAAAGAAAACCCTAAACAAAGAAAGGGTTGAGGTTCAAGAAAGCTAGTCTTGAACTTTATGTAATCTAGTAGTCCCTAATGGATTGTATGATCAATGTGACTATGTTTAGGACCTTTGGAACATCCAAGAGGATGTTTGGTGATGTTGACGGAATGTCCACATGGTTGGAAAGGCAAGGAAACCAAAGGAAAAGCAGGGGAAAGCCATGTTACAAGGTAGTGAACTTACCTATACTGTGTGCTTGATATGTATGCTTGCATGATGTGATTGTGTTGCCATGATGTGACTAAGCTATGATGAAATGTTTGCAAAGTTATGTTTGCAAGTTTATGTTATGTTTTGCCTTGGCAATATGTTATGGAAGCATGAAATGCTTTAGCTTACTTTCCATGGCATTCATGTGTTAATGTTATAACATGTCATGCATGTGCATTATGTCTTGCATGCTTATGGGTAGTGTTTGCTACTGAGATTCTCCCGAATCTCACCCCTCCCTAACCAACATTTAGGTCAATCAATGACGGGCAATAATGGCATGAGAAGCAAGGAGAAGTAAGCGGAGAATTATTCTTGTTAATGGATGAGACTGTTAATAAATGTATAAATTCTACTATTTTGTGAATTATGTTATGGATGCCAATGATGCCTGTATTTGGTTATAATATTTATGCATGAATGAAAGTGTATGAGTGAGCATGAACGGGAAAGAGTAAGGCCATGTCATGTATGCCAAAGAAATAAAAAGATTAAGAGATGTTAAGGGATAAAACGTAAGTCCTGGAGCAGTGAATTTGTAGCTCAGTTTTGACCTATCAAACGAGTGAGTTAGGTCATAAGAATTTGGCAAGCAAAGAGATCTGATGTTTCTATTAAAATGAGGGGTATTTGCCCGATTCCGATAACCGAGCAGAAAGTTATGCCTTTCCAAAGTTAGGCAAAATACAGTAAAATCCGAAAATGACCAAATGAACAGTAAATTTTTCAAAGGAAATTGAGCTCGAATTTCAAGGCAATCAGTTCAGAAAATATTTTTCCTCAAAATTTTATCCAAAGAGCTTTCTGTAGAACTTGGAATCACTCAATTTCAATTTTTCTATAATTAGTTTATGAATTTTTGAAGTTTGTCACATTTTAAGGTGACAATGAATAGTAACCCGTAAATGAAAATTTTCGAACTTGATTTTTCATCAATTGTAGCCTTCAAAAGTGATTCCAAATGCTTCCGCAAGAAAAGTTAATTGATTTAAACATGAGGCCTACACTTCTCATGCCATTATTACCCATCATTGATTGACCTAAATGGTTGGTTACGGGGGGGGTGAGATTTAGGATAATCTCAGTAGCAAACAATACTATGTTAATCATGCTAGATAGATGCTAATACACTACACGCAAACTTGTTTATTTCTCTTGTTAATTAGTGACATATTAGCATGCTCAAAGCTAACTTCTTGATGCATGGCTATGAAGACATGATCTACTCATCCTGAATAGAGGTTATAGCAATAAAAACATGTCACAATAACATTCAAATAACATGTACACAGCAACACACAAGTATATAACATCAAGCAATGACAATAGGTAAATTCACTATCTTGGACTTTCACCGAACCTCCTCTTGGATGTTTCAAGGTTCTAAATATAATCACATTGATGAAACAATCCATTAGAACCACTAGATTACATGAAGTTCAAGACTAGCTCTCTTGAACTCAACATCTTCTCTAAATTTTGGATTATTGTTCTAGCTTTGTAAAAATTGTTCCCTTAGGCCAATCCTACACAATCTTACCCAAGGAATCCAAATATGAGCTTGGATTAATGAAAATCCAGCTCCTTCCCTAAAAATCAGTTTGGCCGAAAAGGGAGTTCATGACTCCAAAAATTTCAACTTTAATTTTAATGCTTCTAATGCTTATTCTTTGAGTTTACCCTACACCATTTTTCATTTTAAACACAATGGAACTATCAAAAATATGAAAATCTCATCCTAGGGTACAGATCTTAGCTTGGCTGAACAGCACCTTTTGAGAACCAACCATGAAATCTTTTAAATAACAACTCAAAACCACTTGAAACAACCTTGAATCAATAGGTTTTTAACTAGGTATAACATCAAAATCATCCTCCCCTGACTCTTATTAATTTCAAACAACACCTCCCCTTAGGGGATTCCATATTTTTCAACCATTAAACTTGAGAATACGAAGCAAGAAACAACATAAAACAACTAACTAACCTTAGATCCGATTGATCAAAGGTAGGTGTGCTCCTCTTGATTATGCTTCAAGAAATAAAATTGCAAGAGTTTCACCTAGTACTCTCATATTGGCCAAAATGTGGGTGGTCTTGGTGGCTATTTATAGCCAAATCTTTGGCTTGAATGAACTAAAATGCCCTTAGTGGCTAATAGAAAGAAGAGGGCAATTTTAGAACTTTAAGTGTACTTTTGCATCATCGTTACATCATATTCTTACATCCTTACATTATTCTTCTAGAAGGTACCAAGTGTCATAAATTATGAGGAGGAGAAGGGAGATTAAATCCTAGCCATTCAATTAAAACTTAATCCTTAAGTTTCCTCCTAATTTACTTAGCCCACGTTTCTTTAGCTTTCTTGACGGCCTTCTGGAGCTCAAAAAATTCTCCTATTTACTCCATAAATTCCCTTTTATTCTAGAAAATATCTATAAATTTTCATGGGCCTTAACACTTCCTTTAAGCCTTGCATAAAAATCATTTACTAAAATACCCTTTTAACAGCATAATCGGCTTTATATTTTATTAAAGCCATTCCACTGTTTACGGGACTAATTTTATAAATTAGTACAACCTTTCAACCATTTAACCTCATTTTAGTATACATTTTTTAGATCTCTTGCTATTTTAAATAATTACCTCAAACAGTATACTTTTTACCGGTCATAACTTCATAAATTCCATTTAAGCTACTTCAGGGGTATTTTCATCATTTCTCTTCACAAAAGAGCCTTAGAATATTATTTCCCATTTTCTGGGATTTTTTTGGAATTCTTTGTATACTCTTCTATTTTTACCCCTGTTGGCTGTAACTTTTTGAATTACAGTTTAGTTCCTACTTGGACTTAACTTCATACAATCATCGCTTTGAGGTTTCTAAACCTACTCCTTGGCCTGTTTTTAGTTTCTTTTTGTCATATCCAGCATTATGGTAATTAGAGATAAGAAATATTCTCAAATTATTGAGGATTAAAAATGATAAGGAAAAGTCAAAGGATTTTGGTAGAAAATAATTACAGTAATTTTCCAAGCCAATTATAGGAAATTGACTAATTAAGAAAAATTGGTCAAATGTAAATAAGGAAAAATATTTCTGAGCCTTAGATGAAATTATCCTTTAAGGGTTATATGAAATTATAAAGTTGGTTTTATGACCAAATTACCCTTAGAGAAATTATGAGAGAATTAAAAGGTGATTTGGGCTAATTAAGGGATTTTATTTGGAAAATTCCAAATAAATATATTAAGGGAATAAAATTCCAAGAAAATTCATATGAGATCCAAGGAATTATATGAGATTATGGAACTAAATGAAGACCCTTAAGTGTCCAAGATTTTTCCAAATAATGTGAAAAGTGGAAAATCCTAAAGAGAAGGAAATTAATTTCCTTTATATTTAATTATTAGGAACTTAATTTTGAGGCAAAGAGGGGCAATTTGGGAAGATAATAATGAGAGAGAATAAATTAAGGATCTGACATAAAATAATTACAGAGGCTAAATTATTGTAATTATAGAAAAGAAGTTAAACTCAGAGCCTAAAGTATACTGATAAAGCAAGATTGGTGTCTTGCAAATCCAAGGGACCCTATTGAGCATGTGTCAAGCTCTTGAGGAGAAGATTTGAATTAGCCAAGTGTCATTCCATAAATGGAGAGGATCTTGACTTTAGTAATTAATTTCATTTGGAAGTTTGTTAATTATGAAAGAGGAATCAAGATTTAGTAGGGTAATGACACTTGGACTATCATTAAAAAAGGTGGTTGGGATATTTTGAAGCATTAATCAAGCTCTTCTCTCCCCCATTTTCAGATGTTCAATTCGGCTAAGGAGAAAGGGAGAGAAAAAAGAGAGCTTGAGAGAAAACAAGAAGAAAAGGAGCACCTTTGGTCATTCAAGCAAGTTTTCAAGGTTAGATCTTGGTTCTAGAGGTGTTCTTTTTTGTTTCTTTCCTTTTTATGGTTGAAAGTCTGTCTTTCCCTCTCTTTGTGCTGGCTAAACTGATTAATAAAAAGGGGAAAGGAGTTTGGTTTATCATACTTGTTAAAATACAACAAAACAAGTTAGATCCTAGTGCTTGCAAGTAACTATAGGTTGTTTTAAAGCATTTTTCATGGTTGTTTTCTTGAGTGATCATTTCGACCAAGTGAAGGACTAAATCCTAGGATGAGTTTTTCTATGTTTTAAGGCTTCCATGATGCTTAAAATGAGGAATGATGTAGGGTAGACTAAAAGGAACAAGTGTTGGAAGCTTAAAAGCAAAGTTGTGATTTTGGTTTAAAACCTCTAGTGGTTCGGTCAAGGTGTGGCTGGAAGAAGCAATTCTATTTTCATAAATCTAAGCCCATTTTTGGAATCTACATGAAAATCTATGTAGGAACAAGTCAATAAGTGATTTTTAGGGTTAAAGAGAAACAAGTTCAAAAATAGTGAACAAAGGAGGGATCTTTATGGTTCAAGAATCATTTTGATTTATGTTCTTGCTTTTTTATGGTTGAATAAGATTATGGCTGCCCTTTTGATGGATTACATGGTTAGGGTTGATATTTGTCAAGGAAAAGAGGAGAAGGAAGAAAAGCTAAAGCTTTTAGAGTAAGGTAGTAAGTTAAACCTAGCTACTACCACTAACTAGCATTATTGATTATTGTATGGTTAATTGCTATTATTATGGTTGAGCTTTTAATTGTTATGGCTGCTCTTTATAGTATCTTGCTTTGGCCTTTGCATGTTTGAGTTTTCCAAATGATAAGCATGTTAGTTTACCAATAGTAGCTAATGT